>NW_027494643.1:0-249746 GCF_021521415.1 Bidens hawaiensis | reverse complement strand
GATGGCGTACCAATGAACCTATGACATGTTCGGATATCCGAATTTGAACTTCATGTAACGGTACTATTAATAATACAATGCGAACATGATTACGATTAACAGATGATCTTTTGGGTTAACTTTTTCAGTTTAGAGAGAAATTATAAAACTTTGAATTTCTTATTAATTATTTATTATCATGCTTGTGATTTTGGTCTCAATGATTGGTGTTAGTTGCAGCTAACGGTAGGTGGCATATATAGGTATAGCTAAAGGGTTCAATATTTGTGTAGTTTAAATCTAATATTACTAAAAAAAATCGCCGAACGCTAGTTTTATAATTTTCGTATAGGAGGTTAGGGTCAAGTCTCTCTGTAGCATTTTGTTTGGATGAGTCCACATGATTTTCTTAGTTGTGGGTTTTATCCTAAGTAGGTGGGTCGGGCCATCACGTTTGTTCTTCAGGGTGATCCCGAGTGTCTGGGGCATTGTTATTAAAAAAGATATAAAAAATAAACAAGCGAAAAGCTAGTAAATAAAATGTTAAGCAAAACTCTATCTAACTTTAGCCAAATTAGGCTGCAAGTATCATAACCGTTGGTATAGCCATGTAGCCTCGCCAATCATAACCCATTATTTAAAAACAATGATTTACTTGTTTGAACGTTTATCGTGGTCTATTACATTTGCAACTATCACTAGGCAGTTGTCGATATCACTTTATAAAGTTTGCTAATTTAGAATATGTCCGATGAGCTAAAGCCACTAAGTGTCATTGCCTAACGGTCATCGTCACTGTTGTAGCCGCCAACACCACCACCACAAGTCATATAAACAAACGGGCGTATTTTTTTAATATTTTTTTTCAAAAATGTAATGTTCTAACCCTAGCCTGTTGCAGCCGGAACAAGTGTGACTGGTGAGATTTTGTAGTTGCCGTTGATGATGATGTAGTGTTAAAGTCAATTAAATCTTTGTGGTTGTCATAAAGACATCATTGAACCACAAAAGAGTCAAATATTTTGACAATTGAATGGGGGCTGCAAAGAACCTAGTATCAATGCACAATTTTGGTTTTTGACTTTAAGTTATAATTTGTTTTCGGAGGTGGCTTTTATTTCATTGTATTTAAATATTAAATTGATTGTTTTATGCTGTGTTTTATAGTATTTAGTTTTATCATTTTATGTTGATTCCATAGTATTTAATTTCTCTCTTTAATAATAAGATGCCAAAAAAAGATTACTCAAGACTTTTACTTACAGAAAAAAAATTGTAATTACATGTTATGGTTAATCACTTAATGTGATGACAATTGACATTCCGCAAGGTTACACAACTACGGACCTAAGAAAAAATTTCACACGTAAAAGGGTTGATATAAAAATTAATAGGGATCGGAAGAGATTAGTGGTTGGCCCGGCCCTACATCAAAAGTGTGGGTCCACCAATGGTTGCAGACAAATAAGGAAAATGACAACATTATCGACGATTTGAATTGAAAATAAGAAATGGCATGGTTCTTATTACTAAACTATTTCGGTTTACAAAAGTAAATGGTGAAATAAAGGTTATTCTGTTATGTAGATGAGCATATGTGCAAAAGATCGAGTTTGGATTGGTAGAGTTAGTGCAAGTTTAACTTCGTAATTTTCCGTATTTGTTTTCCTTTTGGCACAGTAGTAAGAGCAGTGCCCTCTTTGGTGAAAACTCAGGTTAAATCTTGGTTGGGAGTAAAAAAATAAGGAGAGTAATAGTGATGGTGTTGAAATATTTGCTAGTTAAAAAATTATGTCTGATGGTGTTGAATATTTGCTAGTTAAAAAAATATGTCCATCTGTAATGAGTGTTAGTAAAGATTTGAAATACTTATAGATCACTTAAGGCATAATGTCAGATTTTATTCACAGAATATACATATCAAATACAAAAATATTGGAGAAAAAGTGAAATAAATGTTTAAGCAACAGTAGAAACCGACCGCAAACCAATTATCAATGAGCACTTAGGGGTTGTTGTATTCAGATGGAAACATCTGATTCATTCAGACTTCAAACTGTTGGTTCCAGAAATAAAAGCATCTGAATAATTAAAATTGGGTATGAATCATTCAGACTTATGTTGTTGTTGAATGGGACAGAGACTCATTCAGATCTGGCTCATTAGGATCTGAATGAATCAAGCAGCCCTTTAGTCTATTTTGATCCCACAAGCAGACAATTCTAGAACCAAATGTTGGTAAATGTAACATATATACGAGTCTTAGAACATAATTATGGCAACATCTATAACAATTTAAGACATGAGCCGTCATCTAGCCTATAACTACAAGGCCGCAAGTGAGTTTGGTCCACTAGCTACACACCTAGCTAGCCTATAGGACACACAATTGAATATCTATTGTTTTTGAGTTGTAACTTACATGTAATTTAATTCATTTACCCTTTTTAGAAATGATATAAAACATAAGCATAAAAAGTAGTCTCAACAAACACATGTGTAATAAAATGTTTTACTTGTTTATTATTTCTAAAAAGTAAGTGAAGTATAAAAACTCACAAAAGATAAAAAAAAAAATTATGATCAACGGGTCAAATTTATTCAAGTATGTTCACTGCATCTAAAACATTAGATCTGATTAACACATTGAATTTAATTTCTTAGTTAGACGGGTGTGATAGTCGGTTGACGAGCAAGCCCCCGCATTGCACGGGGTACGACTGTCATAACCATTTCTAGCGAAAATGTTTGCAAGTTGCAACTATGAAGGAGCTCACGAATAAGTATGTGTGCCCTTCAACGTTCAAACGTTTTTCTCATTGAAAAATAACACTTTGCAATATTTATGTGGTATGCATATGTAGATGTATATATGATAGTGTGTGTGTGTGTGTTTTGTAGTGAGAACATTTAAGAACATTACTATAGACTCTAATTACTTGGGGAGGATATGTATAGTTTATATTTTAAGACCGTCTAACTTATACACTTTTTAAAGTTACTTCTAACCAATGTTTTAAAAACCGGTTCAAACCGGCTGGTTGAACCGGTTAAACCGAATTTCGCACAGCATACCCGTATTTTGAGCCTGGTATTTTTGGCCGGTTTGCTAGAACATCATACCGGCGGTTTTTTCTAAAATACCGGTTTTTACCAGCAAACCGGTTTTAAGTCCGAGAAATTTTTGATATTTGTGGCTCATATTTTTTCAAAATTACTTTTAACCCTATAATTTGCATTCAAACGTGTAAACTTTAGTACTATTTTTTTTAATTGAGTACTTTTTGTATTATTTTTTAAAATTTGGATTAACTTTTGGATATTTTTTGTTATGGAATCATTTACTTTTGGGTTATTTTTGAAGTTAAAGTTGCATTTGTAGGAGATTATAAGGTAAACTATTCAACCGGTTGAACCTCCCAGTAGGCCGGTATAACCCGGTTCAACTGGTTGTAACATTTTTAGCCCAATCCGGTACGAGTAAAAAACCGATTTTTAAAACATTGCTTCTAACTTCAACATTTATCCACTATGAGAGTATGAGACTAAAATCTTCTATACATTAATGCAAGAAAATTTTTGAAAAAACGATGGAGACAAATGGTTTTTAGGTGAGAGAAAGGATGTTTTGGTTTCTAGGTAATCGTCAATTCAAATGATAAATCCTAACAAGTTTCAGAATGTGTCAGCTTTTTCAGGTGAGCTGCAGCCTGCAGGTGTACCATCATTTCAAATGACGGAACTAGTACAATAATTCGCTTGTGACCCGCCATTTCGAATGACGGATCCCATCCCACTTGTCTCCCTTCCACCAGTTTGACCAATGAATCTCGCAACCCGAGCGTAGCCTACCCCTATAATTTCTTTCAAGTTTTGACAGAGTTCCGTCGTTTGAAATGGCAAGCCTTAATAGTGTCAGACATCCGCCAAATTACATCGCACAACTAATGTCTTCAACGCATGTTTGAAACACAAGTGAGAACAAATCAAAGTTAGAATTTGAATATCTATAAGCTTTTAGTCCTTGATTTATCTAAACTAACATAATTTTGTATTTTAGCAGTCCTTTATCACATAATACAAATAAAATATGAAGATATAGGTACACATACAATACAACATCAAATTTCATGATATGGATTGGGTTTGAGTAGCTTAAACTGGTATATTTTAATTACTAAATAAAGATATAAGTTTAATTAGAAACTTAAACACAAAGGATTACAAGAAATAAAGCATTGTGAATTTAATCATCTAAATAGCTAGCTTGTGTAGGCTTTATTTATTTTCCAACTTTAGCTAGCAAGAAGAATAGATTTGCATTTGAGTCAAAATATGCTCGAAATTATCGGTAGATTTCTCGATCGGGTGTGTATGTGTTCCTTCATAAGTCGTCACGACGACTCCCTCATCCTTAGATAGCCTTTGAACTTGTTTCTTCACGTTACATCCTTGATACGTACATCGATAATAGCTCCTGTATTAATAATCATACACAAATATTAATTAGTAATAATAAAATGTATAACTTTCTAAAGAATACGTGTTTAATCTATAAATGGGAAGTGAAATTCTAAAGAAAACTTATTTTAGGTATATGTACATGTTAGTGTTTATTTTATATATTTTTTGTTTTATGCCATGAAATACATCAAAACTATTTCGTGTATCTTTTTTTTTAATAACGTTTGGAACTACCCCGAGCGAATCTTTCTGAGACTGGATGCAAACTGTCTATACTGATTTTGACGTTACAGGCCTGACTCACCCGAGGATGCCATCATAAAGGAAAACTTGTTTGAATGGGGTTTCGAATATAAGACTTGTAAGATCACGAGTCTTAACCATCGCCCGCATACTATATTGTGTATCTATTCTATGTTTATGATCCATTTAATTTCGAATGCGTTAGATAAATTATATGAATTGATTTCCACCCTCATGCAAACTTCTGTTTATGCATGCACATGTATGTCTGTACATGTAGTGGTATGTATATATCTATATATGGCATATATATATATATATATATATATATTGTACCACACGTTTAAGTATAGATAAATAATTATTTATATGTAAAACCATGTAGAAGATAAATCATGGAAACAATATTTTATTCAAAGATTATGAGCAACAACCACATGCGAGCGTACCAACTAAAGTTTAATGATTTGAATTTAAGAAGTAAAGTTTAAACATGAGTTTTAATTAATGCTAAACATGATATAGATTAAAGATACCGTTTTAATTTTTAACAATCAAAAGGTAATTGAAAGAGGGTAGTTAAGATGAATATAAAGTTGTTTCTAATTGTGTCCCTGAATTCGACCCTTCTCCTACATTTGAACGCCCATTGAAAGAGTTGCGATGAAGAGGACTACTTAAATGAAGACTAGCCTTATTTAAAAAACATGAGTCATGGCGGACGAGTTTTGAGAGAGAGAGAGAGAGAGAGATTAAATCCATGGGAAGAGAGAGGGATTAATGGGTA
Source organism: Bidens hawaiensis (assembly GCF_021521415.1). Taxonomy (NCBI): domain Eukaryota; kingdom Viridiplantae; phylum Streptophyta; class Magnoliopsida; order Asterales; family Asteraceae; genus Bidens; species Bidens hawaiensis. The sequence goes on along the minus strand of NW_027494643.1, from coordinate 244,273 downwards.
GCTAACGTGGAGGCTAGTACCCCCCCCCCCCATCTTCAAGGATGAAAAAGCTCTAATAGAGACTCATGGATCACCATAAGGTCATTATGATAGTGGAAAACAAATATCAATCGTGATTTGATGTGAAGGAAACAGAAACATATTAAGAGAGCATGAGAGAGAGAGAGACGGGGGAGCTAAACTATATCTGTGAGAGTGGGGGAGGAGGTGGTAGCTAACATATTGGCTAATCGCCCCCCCCCCCCCCCCAACCCCAACACACACACATAGGGACGAAGAAGGTCTAACCGAGATTCATGACTCACCATAAACCATCTTGGTAGAGGAAAAAAGTTTCGGATCATGGTCTGATGTGGAAGAAAGAGAAACGGACTAGCCAGAATATCCGAGATAGATACATATTGGGAATTCCGTCAGGAAAGAAAGATAACGACTGAGATTGTCAATAGATGGAAGAGAGAGAAAGTAGTCGGTTATACAATTTCTTAGATAACAACCCGACTTGGATGGAACACGGGAGTCACAAAATCTCTTTTATTTTCACAAAACATAACATAGAATCAATAATCTTTTCAAGGAACAAAAAAACCAAACCTTGGAAACTTGTTGTTCTTAACAGCTTTTTGACCGTACTTTCTCCATCTATAACCATCATCAAGGATATCCACTTGACTCCTAGTCTGAAACGCGCACTTAGGTTTCCGTATCTTCTTATCACCTTTCTTAACATGAACCTTACCCGACCCGGACCCAGATCCCGATGCAGAGTTCAAATCATTTCCTTCACTATTACCAAAGCCACTAGTAGTTGGAGACACGTGTTCCAACCCTACTTCCGCCGAGCTGCAATTAAGTTGTTTCATTAAACCATGATCAATATCCTCTAAGTGATGGTAAGTACTATTGTTGTAGTTTTTATTATTATTATTGTTGTTGTTGTCTGTCATTAAGTTCAAAGACAGATGTGATGAAACAACAGTTGGTGAAGATGGAGAGGATGAGTTGTAGGGAAACACAGGGGCAAAGTTGTCCATTTTAGAGAGAGAGAGAGAGAGAGAGAGAGAGAAGAATAAGAGAGACGTGTGAGATTTATGAAGTGTGGTTTGTGGTATGAGGAAGAAGAAAATATGGGAGGAAGAAAGGTATTATAAAGGTAGCTGAATTAATTAGTATTAATTTGTTTTGAATAAAGAGAGGCGGCTGTTTACATTAAATCAAATCAAATTAAAAAAAAAGTGTTATGAACTTATGATATAAGTTATATAACTATAAATATCTGCCATTTATAATGTGGTGTAGTGGTAGAAAATTTGAGTTTAAAGCCGTCTTCGAAAATTTAAATGTGTCAGTCGAGCCGATATACAAGGCCCGTCGGTCCTAACGAGTAAAGAAATAAAAAGGCCCGTAGGCACAATACCTCAAATGGATTATACGTATAAAAAAAGATTTGGTTCAATATGCAATAAGAGGATTAAGGCTTATCTGTTTTATAAAAGAAATTGAAATATATATAAAAAATTTGTGCCCTCGGAATTAAGTGCCTTGGCCGGCGCAAGTGGTTTCCTTGGAACTGGAGATGACTAAGAGGCGCTTAAGGGTTCCAAATGACGGGTTGAGCCAGTTGATGGTGACATTTTGCTATTGGGTCACATAGTATGGAATACCTAGACAATTCTCCATTTTTTAACTTAAAAAAAAACATAAATATCCAAAAATAAACAAATTAAATGGTTACTTCCTCAACTATACAAGTCCATTTAAATTTTGTGTCAACCTTTCAATCTTTGAGCAAAAACACACTTGGCATGAACACTTTAGTTGCGTAACATGTGTACGTACTCTTAATAGGAAAATTGTATTGAAAAAAAAACTTTTTTATGTTATATCAAACTCTATGTGGCAGCAAATGTTTTGATGTTTCAGCGTGTATAGATAAAATGTTAAATCTTTTTTGTTTTAACCTCAAAATTTTTAAAAACAATCTATAAGCGTAGCCTGCGTCGACCGTTGTTGGTACGTTCAAAGAATTTATAAAAAATATTTAAAAAAAGTTAGTTAAAATATAAACTTTAAGAATTTTAAAATAGAATTACAAAATTTTTTTAACTAAATATAATTATAAATTCATTGCCCGAAGGCCACTCAAATAATTGGCTTCACTGTTGACTACACTCAGAGATTAATTTTGAAAATTTAGAAATCTCTTTGCGTTCTGCCAAAACATTTTGTCTGGAGTACGAAAACGCATGAACATTTGTTGCAACATGGAGTGCGATATTGCACAAATAAAAACTTTTTTAAAGATTGTTATCACATATAGTAACATTTAATTTGGTTGCAATTAAGATTTTCTCACATCTTAGTATTAACCATTTAATTTTTAATCAGATAAATCAAAATTCTTCTTACACTTCTCACGAAACAAACCATTTTTTTCTTAAAAAAATAATAAAATAAAATAAAATTTGATCCCACATACTTACATATCAAGTAAAATGGATAAAGTTTGGACATGTGGGATACATGGAGCACAATGAAAAGAATTAACTATAGGTCAAATAAAATGAATTGTAATTCTTGGTGGCTGGTCATTTCACAATACTTTTAAACGTTGCATAGACTATTTGGTCCTTGGACCTTGGTGAAAAAAGTAATATTGTTGGACTTTAGTGGTTACTTCTTTCATTAATAAAATATACTACAAAGTGAGTCTTGTTGAATATAATCCTAGAATTCTTAATAGGTTAGAATGAAAATAAAAAAAGATCGACGTGAAAACCTTCTAATTATGTATTTGATTTGCTTTAATTTCAAATCAAAAATCAAATATTATTATATATTTTGCTTGTAACACCCTGAAATTAAACTAAAAAATAAAAATTCTAAAAACATAATTTTAAAGAGGAAAAGAGGCTCCATTTTGTTCCCTTCTCTTTATAAACATTAGTAAGTTTAATTACAACATTTTTATTTTTTTATAAACGGTGGAATTTTATAAAATCCCGACCAACAAGAAGTTAGACGGGCAAAGAAAATAATGACTACATGAAATCATGGGATTTTTCATCAATTATTTTCAAGATACCCAACACTTATTTTTCCTACTCGATAACCAATAAAAAGAAAAATACATAACCACGAGTTTTTGACCGACTCTTTATAATTCAAAATCATTCCAAAGCTTCCAAATAACCCACCAAGACACTTATATAATCGTACCTACAACTTCTTTCTTAGTCACACTTAACGAAGAGTTATCCATCCAATCCATTAAGTCTAAAGGAAATCTTAACATAGATAATTACAACATTTTCATATACTTGCATGATTTACAAAATATTAGGGTCGATGTACATTTAATTTTCAGTTAACCACACGTTACGACTAGGCCTTACTAGCATCGACCCATTTACAAAAGTAACGTGTGCCGATTTTAAGGTGCTATATACTTGCTACTTGTTTAGTTACTATTTGTTTATTAACGCAGATAATAAACAACTCAGGTTGTTTTTATTTATTTATTATTAATTATATTATTATTATTATTATTTATTTTTCACATATTGACTACTCATAACAGTCAAGTATGTTTATGTCTTAATCAAGATATGTATTAGAGATGTGAATACTCACAAATATGTCCGATATAAGCCATAGACCATTTTGGTGTAACCAACTTTAATGTGGGACTTACAAAGCCTTTAGTTGTGGGCCTCTTTCTAATAAGTCTTGTTGGTTTTTTATGGGTTTTCATTTTTTAATAGGTGTTATTGATGCTCTATAATCTTTAATTCTACTAAACACATGTTGTTCTATATTATTCTTGTTGATGCTCCACGATCTTTAATTCTACCAGACAGGCGTATCTTATTTTGTTCAATATTTTTTTTTTGTATGTCCATGATCCCTGAGACATTGCCGTAGGGGATCAAGAGGGATTGTTTCCGGCCTAATCAACCTAATATGTCTAAATTTTAAAGATGTAATTACTTTTTAAAAAATATATATTTTTATAATGTTTAAACCCAATTATCTAATTCATTTAAGTCAATTTAAAAAATAATTTGCACAACAAATTTATAACCCAATATATCTATTTAAAATTTAATTCTTTAACCCCAATTTAAAAAAAAAACAGTTTTATTTAAGGCCAAACATTTTCGTCTTCGACTCAAATTTTTTTAATGATTATCGAAGATGTCCCCAATATCTACACTTACATCCATATTCATAACATTTAAATTTTGACCATTTGTATATTACGAAGATAACTTACTATATATGTTGTTCATCCTAGATACAATTTTTCTATATAATTATGTTATATTATTTGTATAATTTTAAATGTATCACTAAGCTTTCAAAAGATTTTAATTATCATTATTATTATACTAAAAAAATAAAGTTTTACAACTTTTTTCAACAACGTTTGAAATTACCTCTAGTACCCGACTTAGTCTTTTTAAAACGAGATGTTAACAATTTATACGTATCTGAAGCTATATAATTATTTAGCTAGACCATTTCAATGCAAGACTTATTTGCTTTCCATGAAAATTTGTGGATACGAAAAGGAATGAGATTTGGGATTAAGTCATTAATTAAGTAGTAGTAGTTAAATTACCACATGCAAAAGATGGTCTAAAAACTTAAGGAATCAGGTGGGAAACGACTACATTAATTTTAATATAACTAGATAACATGCCAAATTTGACTCATAAAGGAATTCCATTTTATTATAGAAAAGAAAAAGAAAATATTAGCACATGATTTTGACAATTTGCTTGTATATTACATCCTTAATACCGCGTGTATGATTATATTCATTAAAGACTTAACTTTGTAAGAAATGTATATCACATATTGAACGCCGCTTGTGTGATCATATTTATTAGAGACTTAACTTTGTAAAGAATTGTAAGAACCTTACAATAAACTTATACGTGGTATTTTTTTAATTTAATGATGAAATATGATACAGTTAAATAATAGTTGTATGTATTATAGTTAAAATCAAATTTACAAGCGTTTATAATATTTTGAAATTTTTTAAATTAATATATATCAGACTATGTATTGCACGCCTAATAATGAGAGAGTTTTAAAATCTTTATATTGTATTTTCTAAAGGAAAATTGGATTGTAATAATCTCAACTTAATGTAGTTGGCAGATAATAATCATAACTTTGAAAATAGCTGTCACTGATCCCAACTTTCACACTATTTGTTTTCATTGAACCTCCGTTAAAAAAAACTTAACAACGTTAAGTTTTTTCCAAATTTCAAATTGATTTTTTAGGGCTTTTGATCGGAATGAGAATGTGAATCGATTGATGTAAGACTTAACTTGAAATGACGCTTCAAACATCTTGATTTTTGTTAATTAAAAGTTTAAACACCGGAATTGAAGCATCCTTTAGTCGTTTGGACCATCATTTGGAGGTAAGTTTTACATTAATCGACTCGTATCCTCATTTCGATCAAAAGCCCTAAAATATAAATTTGAAATTTCGAAAAAACTTAACACCGTTAAGTTTTTTTTAACAGTGGTCCAATGAAAACAAATAGGGTGAAAGTTGGGACCAATGACAGCTATTTTCAAAGTTGGGATTATTATATGTATTAAATTAATTATTTATAGCTTTTATATTATTTTTTTAAAATTTATGTATATTAAATTAACTAATTTAGAGCTTGCGAAACATAATAATACAATGTTTTTGGGGGTCAACCTAACAATAGCCGCTACCTCTACTAATAGTCTTTTTGAACGAATTACTTAATCATAATTGATCTATTTAATTATCTCTATAGATCGATCATTAATTATTTTTTTAAAACAGTAAACTTTTATAAACAAATCACACAATCAAAATAAAAGAGTTTCTCTCTCTCAAATTAGAAAGAGACCACCACACCCCAAAAAAAAACACAAAAATTTTGCTGGATCCACATCCATAATACAATAAATCTTAATTATGTTAATTTAGTCTGTATTATTTATACTTGATTGTTGATTAACTTGTTAGAACATTCTCATATATTGTTCAACTTTAAATTTGAGGAATCACTCTTTGCCTTTGCCATCATTTTTTTTTCTACTTTTAAATGATTGTGAATGAAGTACAGATAAAATATAATGATAAATATATACAAAATATTACTTAATAAAAAATAGAGAAAAATATATATTTGTTTTCAGTGTAATTATAGAGATGAAGACTGAAAATGAGATGGTCGGGGAATGCTCTTAGGCTATTAACATGAAACTTGAACATTATATTTTCTTTATTTTATCATCAATTACCAAACTCAATGCAACCCTACTTTAAACTTTATTTAGAAACCATGAAATCAATTTCATCATCGAAAACATGTAATCAATTTTATCCCCATCTATCTCAATACCAAACAACCCTTGTCTTTTCACGATAAAAACCCTAACCCGAAAGCGAAATGGGATACCATTCTCTTTCTTTCTTCAATCGGTCTGATCAAGACAATTGGGATGGTTCGTTTCGTCTTCCTATCTACGCAATTCTCTATCTTCTAATTAATCCAAGTTATATAGCCAAACCTATAGAGAATTTCCATTACCAATCAAAAGTACGTTCACCCTATGAATTATACCCCCCCCCCCTCACACACGTGCGCGCACACACACATACATACATACATAACATACGTATGTACGTACGTACATACATACATACAAATATGATGCAAATTTTTACAAAGCCTAAACTACACATACCCCTCACACAGTCACATGGAATGTGTTAAGAGAGTCTATCATGATTTATTTAACTTAAAAGGTATCACATTTGAGACCTCACTACAAAAAAATGAATTATTTCTCAACAACCTTTATCTCAACAACACCTTGTTGTTGGTATAGCCCATGTATCCACAACAATATATATTAAGTTTCATATATGTTTTATTTGTGTGTGATACGGATGCTATCCTAGTTATATCAAATATGAAATTAAGAAAAGAGCATGCAAGTATGCAAGCTTCATTCTAATAACGTTTTAATGAAGGATAAATGTAATATCTTTTTGAAGAAACACTAATCGACCTCGGGCAGATTATGGATAATGGGGGTTAAATAGATGTTTCTCACGAGGGTTGGGTTCGGCAAAGAAGGATGTTCTTCAGATGACCTGCAAAACAGACACCGTGAGCTCGTCACTGAGAGGGGGGGGGGGGGTTCCTCCTTGTGACCACCCTCCGGCGTGAGAATCAGACTAGATTGCTCTGAATATAAGTGTATATTGAGAGAAATAGCTAGTGAAGGTAAGATACAAGATGATGATACCGTTCCAAGGTGTTGGAGTATTTATAGCCGAAGGTAGGTTTCCAAGCAGGTACAGCCAGCTGTATAATATTCCTGTTCTACCAACTATGGGCTACGCACGTGCCATGCTGGTTGGTGGGTAGGCAGCGGCTGATAGTGACAAGGCCGGCTGTGTACTGTTCCCTTTCCACCAACTGCAAGCTATGTGCGTGCCACGACAAGGGTTGGTGAGTAGGCAGCGGCTAACAGTGACAAACAGTACTAGAGCATGCTCCTCCTCGTACTGTTGTCGGTGAGCTGTCACCGTGTGATTGGTTCATGGGCTGCTTTGGTCAGATCTTGTCTATTTTGTCCATACCTTGGCAGGTATAGTACAAAAGATCTTCCAGAAGCATACGGACTGGCTCATTTGGGCGGGAGTATTCCCGCCTTGCTCATTCCTTCAGGTGACACTGAATTATTGAGTTAGTGCCTTGTGCGTGTAGCCTTGCTATTAGTGCGGGTAGCCTTCCCTGATGGCTTGTATCCGCAGCTGCGGGGACAGGCGGGGTACTTCACCATTGGGAGGCTTTCCCTGCGGGAACAGCTGGCGTACTGCGCGTAAGGTCTTCATCCCTGAGCATGGTGGGTCCTGCGGAACCAGTTGGTCCTTGCGCAGACGTCCCTCTTCAAGGTGAGTCTTGCGGGTCCAACTGGGCTCTGCTAGGACCTACCTCTTCAAGTCCCCCCAGTCCAATGTTCTTCTCATGAATTGTTAATAAGTGAGGTGAACTTTGGACTTAAGCAAGGGGTTTTGAAAATGATTTAGTTCTAAGGTTGTCCGTGGGGATTCTTCCCGCGGTTTCCCTAATGTCACGTGCAGAAATTCCCGACTTTTCTGCTTGATCTTTGGGTATGATGCGGGTAGGTGTGTAACCTCCTCGCAAGTCAGGAGCGTTGAGTTTCACTTGTGTAGATTCTCCACGAGGTTTTGGTAGTTTTAAACATAGTGATCAATTATGTTAAAGAATCAATTCCATCCTGGAGCTTCAAACAATCTAGTTCTCAACGTTCCCGCTATGCGGGGATGTTATTTCCCTTTCCGCAAGCATGGCCCAGAAGATCCTTCTTGGTTTCAATTCCCTGCGAGTGCTAAGTATGTGAAGGGTTTCGCCTTGACACTGTACCCGCACTCGTCTTATAGTTATCTTACTTCCAAGGTATTCTTGGCGTCCATTCCCTGCGGGTGCTAAGTATGTGAAGGGTTTTGCCTTGACACTGTACTCGCACCTGTCTTATAGTTACCTGGTTGCCAAGGTAAGGGGTATAGTCCCACTTACTTTTGAATCTTTTTGAATCTTTTTGAAATTCGAAGAGTTGGTGAAAGGATAAGAACAGTCCAAACTGTTGAAACGTCGTCCGACGGTTTCTTCTGACAGTGTCAGGACGTGCAGGAAGTTATGGCGACGTGACAGTATATGGTCATTCCAGACGCTTTTTCAGGCTCGTGGGCGCGATTTTTCGGGCCCGTGGGTGCGGATTTTACGGCGCGCGTCCCGTCAACAGCTGTTGCCAGCTTGCTTTTTCCACGTGTCATAGTTTCATTGCACCAGCTCTTTTCTCTCTCCTCCGCATTAAATTCATCGCATTCATTGCGATAAGTATATAAAGGGGGAGAGGGTTCACGGTAATCCACACTTTCACTTCTTTCTTCTTCTTCTAAGCGATTTCCGGTGAATACTCTAACTTTCTGTCGAGCATTCTCCTGAAATCGTTCTTTACCTCCAAAACATGTCGTCTACTCATGATCCAGAAGCTACCGTCGAGGAGTCTGACTTGTATGTCGAGAACCCGACGTCTACGTCCGATAAGGACGATAAGAGCACTGCTGGCGAATGCAGTGTGCTCTTCCCATCGAGCTTTACCGGTACATCGTCCGGAAGTTCATGCTCGAGCCGTTCGAGCCTGAGTTTCCGAAGCCACACCAAACGGTGTACGATGCACCCAAGAGCAAAATAGTGGTATATGCCGCCTTCTTCGTCTATGGGAATCTTAGGTTCCCGTTGACGAAGTTTGTATACCGTGTTCTGGATAGACACGGTGTGCACCTGACCGAGGTACACCCAATGGCAATCGCCAAGATCCGCCATTTTGAGTGGGTGTGCCTCATTCTTGGCGTGGATCCCCACGTCGACCGCCTGATGACCTTCTACTCCTGGAGGTGCATCCAAGGCTGGTACACCCTGGTCACCCGGATCAAGGGTTTGAAGATCTGCGCTACCGAGCGCAGTCTTCGGTCTTTGAAGCGGGAGTTCTTTTACATCTCTGCCCGTGTCGTCCCTATAGCGATGACATTTAAGAACGGGAGAGCTCTCCTCAGCCTTCACGCCTCCAACTACCAGGAGGCGGAATGGTTCTCCAATATTTCCCGGATCCAGACTCCGGTTTACCGCTTTCCGGAGTCCGGGATGGTGATGCTCGGTGTGAGCAGGGTGTGGAAGGATGCTGGGGCGGATGCGCCACAGATTCCCATCGTACTTGAATACGGTTTGAACTTTATCCCTTACGGTATGCTCCGTCTTCTTTGTTGATTTAAGGTTTTTTCTAACTGTTTTTCTTTTTATTTCAGAGGGAAATGACTTGCAGTCCCTCCTGCATCCGCGGGAAGCTGACGGTCCCGCTCGGTTGGGTACTCGTGCTCTTGACGAGAACGAGTTGCCCATCCTTGCGCAGACTGCGGATCGGTTTGTGGAGGCCTACCCGCCAGGCCACGAAATACTGAGCGCCACGCGGCCAGGTAAAAGACTATTTAACCCTCGCCCTCTGAATGCTGAAACCTCTGCTGGAATTCCTCTAATCTTGTCATCTTCTGATGAGGAATCCGCAGATGGTCATTTTCTTGCGCGGAAGAAGAAGGCTGCTGGCGGGAAGGGCAAGGCGAAGGTAGCCTCCACTGCCGACCAGGTGAACCGGTCTGAGTCGGAGACCGAGAGTGAAGAGACGGCGGGGAACCCGGGTGGTGTTGAGACCACTGCTCTGGAGGTTGAAATGGCTGTCACCTCCGAGCAGCCCAGGACAACGACGGTGACCGGTACGAAGAGGCCGGCTCCATCGGGTTCGTCCCCGCCCGTTCGCACCTTCAAGCTCAAAAGGACCCGTAAGTATACTTCCTTTATCTTAACTGCATAACTTTCCGCCATTATACTTATATATCTTCTTTGTGCAGGCGTGGATGCTACCGCATTCCAGGGTGGGGCGTGGAGGAGCACATCCGGACCCATGACGGTAGGTTTTGTCAACCTACCTGAGGTGATGACCCAGGCGACTGCGCCTGCTTCAGTTGTTGGTTCAGTTGCTCACCCGGTTGAGCCAACTGTTCCAACTGTGACGACGTCTCCGCCGGCTGTCAGTGCCATATTCACTGATTCCTTCACTGAGCCGGCGGTGAGTGTTTCTGTGGATTCTTCCACAGCCGCGGCCGCGGTTGTGAGTTCACCTCCGTTGGTTTCTACCACGGCGGCCTCCGCTATGCCTCCTCCGGCGCCGGCGACTACGGCCGGTCCTTCAGGTATGTCCGGGGTTGTGGCGTCAAGCCAATCTCTGCCTCCTTCCCATCTGCCTGACCTCTTGGATGGATATCCGTTAGGTTCGGGTGATGGGTTTGGCGGCTACAGGCCTGTCGTCGACCCTACAGGTGCGTAGGGTTATTTTGGCCTTTTATTATTTTATTTTAAATTTTTTTTTATCATCTTTTCCTAACGGCTTTTTGCTTTTGCAGTGTCGGATTCCAATGAAGTGTATGTTCCACGATGGAACATCCGCCGAGGAACAACCCTTCAGACGCCTGTGGAATGCGTCGAGTGGACGCGCCACGCCGCCCCAAGTGGGGCGCTGGGGGAAGCAATGTCAAGCTACCAGGAGGGTAGGTTGACAAATGAGCTCCGCATTCTCGTAGCCCGGATGCAGCCGCGCGTCGAGCTGCTTTGTCGTGAAAACGACAAGTTAAAGGCAGCTCGTATCCAAGAAGTAGCTCAGGCGCGGGCTGTCCGGGAGGAGAACAGGAGGCTCTCCGCCGTTGCTGCGGAGAAGGAGAAGGCCATCAAGGCCCTTGAGGTTGAAGTTCAGGCTCGTCTCGAGGCCCGTTCCAAGGCCGCCCAAGCTGTTAATGAACAGCTTCGGTTGGCTAAGGAAACTGCACGGAACGCAACCGAGAGGGCCACCAAGGCTGAAGCTGCTGCTGAGCCTATACGCATCGAGAATGAGGAACTTAAAGCCAAACTAGAGAGGCTCCAGCAGGCTCATGATGCCTTGGCCATGGAAGATGCCAAGAAGCTCCAAGAGATCTTGGACCAGAGGGGGGTGCTTGACCACACTGAGCGTAAGCTAAAGGGCGTCGAAGAGGCTGCAGCCAAAGATGTGTTGCTTGCCAACCTTACAAAGAACGAAGCCGAACGCGCCCGTAATGAAACTCAAGCTGCCATCTAGGAGGCTCTGGTTACCAAGGAATGGCTTCTCTGAGAAGCGTTGTCTCAGGTACGCGTAGTTTCATAATTTCTTTACGCTTTTCCTTAGAAGAGTTTTTGATATACTTCTGTTTTTTAGGTTGTGCATCGGGTGTTCACGAACACATCATATGACGATGCGATGAGCGCAGCCCTCAACGCTTCTCATGAGGATGGGGAAATGGCTGGCTTCTTGCTTGGTCTAGGGTTTGTTGAACAAGGCATTACGCCTTCCAACTTCCCTCTTTACAATGTGGATACTGAAGCTGCGTATGACCAAGCAGTGAATCAGTATGCCGCCTTCCCGCATCCGGTGGTGGAGAAGGTAAACAAGATTGCTGCTGCTGATGATGGGCTAACTATCCTCAAAGCTTTCCTTGAACCGCCACACTCTACTGATGGTGCGGGTCCAAGTGGGAGTGGTTCTGAAGCTTGATACTTTAGATCCCTTTCCACCATTAGAGTAGATTTTTATGTTTGTAGACTTCTAATCTTGTATGCGGGTATATACCCAGCAATTCTTGTAATGTTTGAATGTTGATGGAATAAAGATTATTTGTTAATGCCTTGCCTTGTTTATTTCGCGCATATTTTGTTTTAACTTAGCAATTTCTTGAGTACTTAGATAAGTTAACTTTTCAACGTGGCAGATAATAAGTTAAAGTTTTGCTTCCTCTTTCGTGATTGTGCGGATAAGACCGTCACTTTCACTTAGTATGATGGCTAAACTTTACCTATATCTGACCTGCGTGGAAGTTTTCCTCGTCTTTTCCTTTGAAATTTTCTAAGTGTTTTGAATAAGTTAACCTTTCGACGCGCGGTTGCCAATAGGTTAATGTTCAGTTTCCTCTATCATGATTGTGCGGGTAGGACCGTCACTTTCATTTATTGGGATGACCAAACTTCACCTATAGTTTACCTGCGTGAAGGTTTTCCTTAGAAATTTTTACCGTTTTATGTGTTTATGCGGGTTTTGCCGCCTTCCACACGCCACGACTTACTTCTTCCCATATTTATGCGGTGAATACCGGCATATCAGTGTGGGAAGTTCATAAGTATAAAGGTAAGGCTATCAACACAATGTGATAAAGGAGAATCATTTCCATTAGAAGTGGCTCTAGGCCTTTTCTTTACAAGTTTGGAATTGATCTACATGTAACATTTGCGTAATTGAGCTCCGTTCCATGTTCTTGGGATAGGAGTGCCATCGAGCCTTTCGAGCCGGTATGCGCCTTTTCCCAAAACTTCTTTGATAATGTACGGTCCTTCCCAGACCGGTGCCAGTTTTCCTGGGCTCTCTTGGTTTGAAGCCTCGTTGTTACGCAATATGTAGTCTCCTACATTGAAGTTGCAGAGTTTTACCCGCGTGTTGTAGTACTTTTGCATTTGTCACTTGTAGTTTTCTTCACGCGCTGCGGCTAAGTCTCTGCGTTCCTCGGTTAGCATAAGGTCTAACCGTCTTTCCGCATCATTGTCTTCTGGCTGAATCAAGACCCTTGGTGAGGGCAAACCAATTTCGACTGGGACCATGGCTTCAGTGCCATAAGTGAGGCTGAACGGGGTTTCTCCCGTACTGGCCTTTTTCAGCGTTCTGTTTGCCCAAAGGACGTGTGGAACTTCGTCTACCCAGCCGGATATGTGTTCCAGGAGTCTTTTCTTTAGGCCTTCGACGATGCTTTTATTTGCTCTTTCCACCTCACCGTTACCTTGCGGGTGTGCCACTGAGGTAAAGGTGTGGGTGATTTGAAGTTCTTCCAGCCACTTTTGTAGCTTCTTGTCAGCAAAGTTGGTGCCGTTATCACTCACCAAAGTCTGTGGAAGTCCAAAACGACAAATAATAAATTCCCAAATAAATTTTTTAATATGTTTTGTGGTTGTTTGGGCTAAGGGTTTTGCTTCTATCCACTTGGTGAAGTAGTCGATGGCTACCACTAGGAACTGAACGTTTACTGCTGCTGTAGGAAATGGGCCTGTCACATCGATGGCCCACTTCTGAAATGGCCATGAAGAGGTGACTGGAACAAGTTCATTCTTCGGGCGATGCGTGTTGGGTGCGTAGAGCTGGCAAGACCTACACTTTCTGATGTATGCCAGCGCATCCGTATGCATCCCCGGCCAAAAGTATCCCGCGTTGTTTAGCTTAGCTACAACAGCGCGTGGACCTGCGTGTACTCCACAGATGCCTTCGTGTACTTCCCTTAGGAGGTAGTCAGCATCTTGGTTGTCCACGCATCTTAAGAGTGGGCCAAGAAAGTTACGTCTGTAAAGGATGTCATCGATGAGTTGATAGTTTAATGCTTTACAACGTATTTTTCTTGCCTGTGTTTTTGACTCTGGTAGTATACCCGCTGCAAGGTAATTTATTATCGGTGTCATCCACGTTTCTGTGCCGGTTTGGATGACACAAATTTCCTTGTGCGGGACTGATGGTGCTTCAAGGAGTTCAATGCGGATGTCCTTTCCCAAATGGGTGAAGGCTAATGATGAAAGCTTGCTTAACGCATCCGCAGATTTGTTTCCGCTACGCTTGACGTGTATAACTTTACAATCATTAAAATCGCGCATAAGGGTTTTTGCTTGTGCGAGGTACAGGGCCATTGTGTCGTTCACGGCCGTGTACGTTCCGTTTATTTGGTTGGCTACTAACATGGAATCCACGTGGGCTTCCAAGTTTTTCACTCCCATTTTACGCGCAATTCTCAGCCCGGCCAAGAATGCTTCATACTCGGCTTCGTTATTCGTACTTGGAAAATCCAGTCGAATAGCGTAAGTGTATTCTTGGCCTGCTGGGTTGGTTAGTTTCAACCCTGCGCCTGAACCCTCGTTGCTGGCTGCTCCATCAGTGTAGAGTCGCCAGACATCATTGATGTCCTGTGCTGGGGAGGGTTGAGCCTCCTCCTGGCACTCTTTCTCCCGCAAAGCGGGGACTTCTGCAATAAAGTCGGCAAGGACCTGGCCTTTCATGGCTGGTCTTGGCTTGTACTTTATCGCATATTCCCCCAACTCAATTGCCCATTTGGCTAGACGTCCCGATAACTCGGGTTTGCCTAGAACGTTTGCAAGTTTGAAGTTGGTGAGAATGGTGATCGGGTGACCTTGGAAATATCGTCTTAGCCTGCGTGAAGCCTGTACAAGTGCTAAGACTAGTTTTTCCAGGGTGGAGTACCGGATTTCTACGTCTGTTAGGACACGGCTAACATAGTAAATAGGCATCTGGATACCTTTTCGCTCTACTAGCAGGACTGCCCCGGTTGCTCTATCTGTGGCAGAAAGATATATGATTAATTCCTCCCCCGCTTCTGGTGCTGTGAGCGTTGGGAGTTCGATCAAGCGTGACCGAATTTCCTGAAAAGCTGCTTCCGCTTCTGGTGTCCAGCGGAAGTGCGTTTTCTTTAAACAGTTTCTCAATGTTGACACGAATGGGAACGACCTATCCGCATGGTTTGACAAAAAGCGGTTAAGTGCGACTAGGCGTCCATTCAGTGTCTGGGCTTGCTTGATGGTAGTAGGTGATTCCATTTTGATAATGGCTTCGACCTTTTCAGGGTTCGCTCTGAAGCCATTTTTAGTAACAATGACTCCCAAGAACTTCCCTTCTTCCATCCCAAAGGAACACTTGCTCGGGTTGAGCTTCATGTTTATCTTTCTGAGCGTGTTGAAAGTTTCTTCGATGTCTTTCAACATCGCTTCTGGCTCAGGGCTTTTGATGACCAAATCATCCATGTATACTTCCAAGTTTCTCCCAATTTGGGCATGAAACTCTTTGTCCATCAGGTGTTGGTATGTGGACCCTGCATTCTTAAGTCCGAATGACATCATTTGATAACAAAATGTGCCATCGGGCGTCCGAAATGCGGTTTTGTCCTGATCATCTACAGCCATGTGGATTTGATGGTACCCCTTACATGCGTCAAGGAAGCATTTAAGGCGAAACGGTGCTAAAGAATCCACTTTGAGGTCAATTTCGGGTAACGGGTAACAATCTTTGGGGCATACTTTGTTTAAATCTTTGAAATCTATGCACATGCGCCATTGTTTGTTAGCCTTCGGTACCATAACGGGATTTGCAACCCATGTTTGATATCTACTAACGCGTACGATGCCCGCGTCAAGGAGTTCCTTCACTTGGGTTCTACACGCGTTAGCCTGTTCCGCCCCCATTACTCTGCGCTTTTGTATGACTGGCGTAAAAGCCGGGTTACACTTGAGCTTATGCCCTGCTTTACTTCGAGGTACACCAGTCATGTCAGCTGGTGTCCACGCGAAGATGTCAGCGTTTCTCTGTAGTAAGCGTTTGAGTAAGGTGCGCGTAGGATCAGTGATTGTTGGGCCAATGGTAACAGCCTGGTCAGGGTATTTGCCATTGAGGGCCCATTTTTCTGGTTCGGTGATGGTTGGTTTAGCCATCTTTGGTTTGGGTTTAGATGAGACAGATGCGATGCATACCTGGGGGATACCGGTGATCATCGCTACACCCTCAGCAATTGGCCATCCCATCATGCCGTGGACTGAAGATACCACGGCGTTGAATCTTGCCATCCCGTCTCTCCCGAAGAGAATGTCGTATGTGTGGTGTGGCTTCCTCATCACGACGAAGTCCACGTCTTCTGTGCGGGAGTATTTCCCTTCCGTGAGAATGACGGGGAAAGATAGGATACCCAGGGGGTGTTTGTGCTGCCGTCGAACCCTTCCATTGAGGCGTAAACCGTTTCCAGGCGTTCTTTGTCTTCGTCGTCTAGCTTGTCGAAGAACTGCCTGTACATAACCGTTGACGAGGCGCCGTTGTCAGAAAGAGTGCGGGAAGTTATGTAATGCCCTAGCTGGCTTTTGATGACGATAGGGCCTTCCTTGCTGGGTCCTCCTGGCACTCGCGGGAAGCGCACCTCAGCTTCCTTCCATTCGCATGGTTCTGTCGTTCGTCTTTTTCTTCCTCTGATGTTGCCATGAACCATGTGGATGCTGATGTCAACGGGCTTTCGTCCGTTGCCTTTATACCGGTTATCATTCCTTCCTCCATTCTTGATTGATGCCACAAGGTGTGCAAGTCTTCCATCCTTGACGAATGTTTCAACAATATCCTTCAAGGATGTACACTCCTCTGTATTGTGACCCTTTGTCCCGTGGAAGTCACAGGATTTGCTCTGATCCGCATTAGGTCGCTGCCGGATCATTGGAGCTTTTGGTCATGGGAGTTTTTCGGTGGCAAATATCTCCGTGACGCTTTTGGTGAGTGGCGTCCACCGGTGTTTTCGGCTTGAAGGGTGCGTGTTATCCCTTCTGCCAACAAGAGGGCGAGAGCTTGATGAGGTGTCAAAGTTTACCCTTGACTGCCAAATACCTAGCTTCCTCTTTTTGTTCTGCCGGGCGATCCGAACATTGTTTTCTCTGGTCCTCTGCGTGTAGAGGTGTGTACTCTGGGGAAGATCCCTACCCAGTTGCTTCTCCGTCTCGGCAAAGCGCTTGGCCGCCGTCATGATGGCATCCCATGTGGATGGCATGCCGTCCTTACCCGTCAACGTGCGGATAAGCTCTGGGTATTCGGCGCCCTGGATGAAAGCGGCGCGAACAAGATCTTCACTTATGTTGCCCAGACTCAGCTTTTTGGAGTTGAAGCGAGTGATGAAGTCTAGTAAAGATTCATCTTCCTCTCTCACGCAGTTGAGGATCGTCCACTGCTCCAGTATATTTCCTCTGTTGACTGAAGTGTTGGCTGAACTTGTGTTGAAAGTCCGCCCAATCATAGATGTGGTGGACCGGTAAACGATCAAACCACGCCCTGGCCGCTCCAACCAGCGTCATCTGGAATATATAACACCACGTGGGTTCCGTCCAGTTACTGACGGTTGCCCCCGCTATGAATCTGTTCAAGTGATCATCTGGGTCGGATAGACCATCATAAGTGCCGATGTTGGACATCTGTTTGGCACTTCTCGGAGCGATTGCTTCCGCAATGTCCCTTGCAAACTTGGATGTTCCCGCATTTGCAGCAGTTGGTCTAAAGGTTTTGGAGAAGTCGCGTGGGTTTCCCCCCGCGTTCCTTGGTTTGAAGGTTTCTCCGAAATTCCTTCTTGGTTGGAAGTCCGTTTCTTTACGCTTCCCTTTCGCCCTATGGCGAGGGTTCGCGTCAGTGTCGGATTCCTCCCGATCATCGTCCGAGTACTCGCACTCACTGTTCATGTTGAGCTGTTGTCGAGTGCTTCCGAATTCGTCAGCCTGTTGGAGTGAACGCAAGCGTTCATCCAACTCAGCTTGGAATTCCTTCTGACGTGCTTCGGCCCACGCCTTAACTTGATCGAGTGTTTGGCGAGGGAGCCTCGTCTGTTTCTCCAACTGGGCATCAGTGAACCCCAGTGAAATATTGTTTACTGCACTTGCCCCGGCTTGGGTAACCGGGGTAGTGTTCGTAAAATTTGTGTAACCGCCGGTGTTCCCCCCAGTAGCTGGGGTTGTGGTTACCGGGGTTTCTTGGTCACTTATTGGCCTTGGGACCGGAGTAACGTTAACCATTTTTTCAGAAGTTTTGAAAAAAAACTGAAAAAGATTCAAGTTCTAGCTTTTATGCACGGATGGCGCCAATGAAG
This sequence comes from Bidens hawaiensis, assembly GCF_021521415.1. Taxonomy (NCBI): domain Eukaryota; kingdom Viridiplantae; phylum Streptophyta; class Magnoliopsida; order Asterales; family Asteraceae; genus Bidens; species Bidens hawaiensis. The sequence continues at coordinate 225,910 of NW_027494643.1, read as the reverse complement.
AAACACTAATCGACCTCGGGCAGATTATGGATAATCTGGGGGTTAAATAGATGTTTCCCACGAGGGTTGGGTCCAGCAAAGAAGGATGTTCTTCAGATGACCTGCAAAACAGACACCGTGAGCTCGTCACTGAGAAGGGGAGGGGTTCCTCCTTGTGACCACCCTCCGGCGTGAGAATCAGACTAGATTGCTCTGAATATAAGTGTATATTGAGAGAAATAGCTAGTGAAGGTAAGATACAAGATGATGATACCGTTCCAAGGTGTTGGAGTATTTATAGCCGAAGGTAGGTTTCCAAGCAGGTACAACCAGCTGTATAATATTCCTGTTCTACCAACTATGGGCTACGCACGTGCCATGCTGGTTGGTGGGTAGGCAGCGGCTGATAGTGACAAGGCCGGCTGTGTACTGTTCCCTTTCCACCAACTGCAGGCTATGTGCGTGCCACGACAAGGGTTGGTGAGTAGGCAGCGGCTAATAGTGACAAACAGTACTAGAGCATGCTCCTCCTCGTACTGTTGTCGGTGAGCTGTCACCCTGTGATTGGTTCATGGGCTGCTTTGGTCAGATCTTGTCTATTTTGTCCATACCTTGGCAGGTATAGTACAAAAGATCTTCCAGAAGCATACGGACTGGCTCATTTGGGCGGGAGTATTCCCGCCTTGCTCATTCCTTCAGGTGACACTGAATTATTGAGTTAGGGTCTTGTGCGTGTAGCCTTGCTATTAGTGCGGGTAGCCTTCCCTGATGGCTTGTATCCGCAGCTGCGGGGACAGGCGGGGTACTTCACCATTGGGAGGCTTTCCCTGTGGGAACAGCTGTCGTACTGCGCGTAAGGTCTTCATCTCTGAGCATGGTGGGTCATGCGGAACCAGTTTGTCCTTGCGCAGGTGAGTCTTGCGGGTCCAACTGGGCTCTGCTTGGACCTACCTCTTCACTTTTTAACTCTTCAATTCGTACATAATTTATTATTCCAAATACGTCCACACGTCTTTATCTTCACAGATATTCTACATCTCACAAATTCACAATATATTCTGTTATATTATCATCATCATTATTATTATAGATAAAAAATTAAAACTTAAAGACAGGTGTCACATATTATTGATTGAACCAAGTGACAAACCCATGGCGGTGCCACGTCATCATTCTTTTCTCCTTTTATTTTTTTAAAAAACTTTTATATTTTCCGTTAAACTTAAAAATTTATGTTTAAGATTTAGTGTAAGCATCCTCAATACCGACCGAGGTCGTGTTGGTATGCCTCCCCCCTCTTCTTTGTTGTTTTGTTTTTTTAAATATGTTAATTTTTTGTATTTGGGCATTAACTAATTTATTTTTTGGTTTAGTTATAGTGCGTAACTTGATACTGACCAAATTCACGTGACGAATACATACGTTAATTTATTGGATTTGGGTATTGATAAATTTATTTTTTGGTGTAAATCCGGTGTCGTAACCAGATACCGACTGAATTTACATTGACTCCCAGTCGCATTGTGCGGGCTTTACCAACTGACTACAAGCCATTTTAAAATATTGTTTATCCATAAGTTATACGAGTGTCTGTACTATTCTAGGCGTTACGTTTTTATCGTTACCACTTATCGTTATAAACCTAGAAAATATCAACCGAACTCGCTACACCACAACAACAAGACAAGTTTTGTAACTTAGTTATCATACTTTTTTTTAACCGAGGTTATCATATAAATGCTAAATAATATAAAAGCATGTAATCTTTTTATCAGGGGTGGCTCTTGAGGTGTGTGAGCAACACCCTTAGCTGATACATGTTTTCTTTGATGTTGTAAACGTTGTTCTAAAAAATTAACTTATATATTTCGTTAATCGTTTAAGGCTATAAACCTCTTTATTTTAGCTCGGCCTAGTATAAAAATTTACGAAGACGGCCCAACAATTTATCTATGGTTAAATATTTTGAATTGATAATTCAAAGAAGTTGGGCGATGGCGTCTTGTTTTAATGAAATAAAGCATAAAAAAATAATATCATTTTCAATATCAATGGAAAGATTTATATGGTCAAAAACACGTGCAAACATATTTCTTTTCCACCCATTGCTGACCAATGACACAACTTATCAAATACTCTTCAACCATCTAATCAATTTTTTAAGCTTCTTTTATTAAATATATAACTTTTTGGATTATTTGTTAGACCGTCCTTGGTGGCACGTTGCCACGAGCGTTTTATGGTATAACGCCGGGGGTACACCGCCCCCTCCTGGCGTTTTGGCTATTTTTTTTGAACGTTTTATGTAAAACGCGGATATGGACACAAATATCAAAAAAAGAGCCGTTAGTTAGTTATGGAGGAGGAGGAGGTGGTGGTGTAGCCATTGACGGCGACTTTTCCGGCGATGGTTGATTTTCCGACGATGGATGGGAGGGGAGGGATGGATTGATTTTCAAAGTAATACAAGTCAAAGAAGACATTCACCTGATTTCATGTGGAAGGCAGCGATCGGAAGAGCTAGTTTGTTTTGAAGATGAGTTGGTAAAGTTAATCAAGTGAGTAGGTAAAGAAAATGAAGATAAGATTGACTTTTGAGCATATCAAACAAACATGTGTATAGAAGCATATCAAATAAATATTATTATAATTTGATTATTTTAATAAAAAATAAAAAAAAATAATAGTGACTGGGCGCCACGTGGCGCATAATGCCTAGGGGTGGAGAGTTATGACTACAGCCTGTTTTTATAAAAAACCATAACCCTGACTGGCGCCACATGACGCATAATGTCTGGAAGTGAAGAGTTATGACTACACATGGTCTTAGAATAAATTAATGCCTTGAGTTTGTACTCAGCAATGCAATTTTTCATTTGACAATTGTGGAATTTTAGATTCTTTTTAGAAGATTTAAGTGAAAGATGAAATGATATTAAAGCAAGACTAGGGGTGTGCATATTTAGGTCCGGACCGAAAAACTCGACAAGACCGACCCTAAATAACCCAAACCCAGACCGACCCGGATTATACACGTATGCAATCGGTCCTTAATTTCTAGTCTAATCGGTCTCGGGTCGGGTTCGGGTAGTAGAGAGTGAAAACATGCCAGAAACCCGAAGACCGAATTCTGTATAATAAAAAAAACTTTATTCAGTATTTCACCATACAGTTGGTGTGCAAGTATAAAAAATACTGTAGAAATCAAGTTTGTAGTGAATTGAACTCATAATAACAAAATCAACAAGAATTACACCTATACTACAAATTCATACATTTATATTCATCAATTTAATCATTTAAGGTAAAAACATAAAAATTTGTATGTAATTAAAAATTATGAATTACCTTTAAAATGGGGAAGAATAGTATAATTGGTGGAGACGATGAAGATTGGATGTTAAATTGAAGTCTGATTAGCCCTAATTTCAAACGTATTCGTGTGGGAATCGCTTATTCGGTCTACCCTATATAACCGGTAACCGAGACCGACTTCGTCGGTTAACCGAGTTTTGAATGAAAGGTCCGACTTCGGTCTTCAATTTAAGGAATTTCGGGTATCGATCTCGGGTCGGGTAATAGTCGGGTCGGGTCGGTCCATCTCAATTGCACACCCTAAGCAAGACCATCAAAATATTAATAAAATGCTTTTAATTAACATTTTATGGGTAAGGTAAAGGCTTTTAGTCATACAATATTGTTTATCATATAAATTTAACGCGATGATGTAATTATAAATATGAAATCTAAATTACGCATAAAATTATATTTTTTACACATGATGAAAATTAATTACGTATGAAAAAGCCTGATTTACGGTGTATTTTTTTTAATAATATCTTATATAAAGTTATTAACGTTTTCAAAAGTTGGGGAACTTGAAAACCTAACAATTGCTTGTGATCTAGGTTATGTAATTACAATCAATTTGTTTTAAATGAAATTAATGATCCAGAATCTTTCTTATGCTTTGTATGATAAAAAAACCTTTGTATTGAATCTTTTACCTTCATTTTATAGTAAAATTTAATAGTTATAATATTGTCATATAACTACAACAAATCGTATATGTTTTACGAACTTTTATTATAAAATACAACAATTAAAAAAATGCTATACGAAATTTGATGTATATTTATAATAATTTATAAGTGTGATCCGCTAAACAAATCTAATATCGTTATGTTTTATTTTTATATTAGAGCCACCGGATTGAATTTGTAGTTGTGTGAAAGTTTGAAACAACGCAACAATGAAAATGTCAAGAAATTGATATGATTCAAAAATCCGTGTAGCACTGCCTTATCAATTTTTAGGTTTTCGCTATGTATTGCATGTTTATCTTTCTCATGAAATGTATTTATTTTGTGATATGAACATTACAACAAGAATTTTCACATTGATTCTTCCACGATATTAATGTGTTGTTTGCGTACTATATATGTAACAAAACTCCCACAAAGAAAATAGATATTTTGTTGTCGATATGTACACAAACAAATGTGTACATACACAATGCACACGTTTATAAATATGTAAAATCAATATAAGTAGTTATATCATTATCAGTTTTCATACTTGTAGTACAGAACTTCAACATTCGTATATGTATAAAAATCACTTTATTGCATCCAATTGTCTCGTAAATAATTTGGAAACTTATTGTCACAAAATTATCACTTCACTTCCAAGTGTAAACACATTTAATGGAATCACAAACTGGAATGCTTTCACATGCAGTTTCACGGATGATAAAACTCATTGACAACATGCTAGTAAAGATATCAGTTGCCGATAATTTACGAGTGGAATTTATGAGAAATGTAGTCGTGGATAAAGACTTCACCGGCAAAATTCAAATATTAAGTTTGTTTTTGTTTTTTCATGTTGGGAACTTTACTTTAAACATAAGTATACGAGCTCGAATCAAATACAAATGATTTTATCGTGAGAAACGTATAAATAAATAGAGCAATTAAGTTAAACACTAAATATAATAATTATTATTACATTCTAACTTTTGAACTAGAGTAATTGTTATTTTTTATAACATAGTTACTCTAGTTAAAAAATGTAATTAGTCTAGTTATTTGTATTCTTACTATTTTAATTTTATTTATATTAGATATATCTCACCCAATAAGTATACAACAGTTACAACTTTTTACGTGTTAGATTTCATAAGTATTAAAAACTAAAACTATATATCCTAAACTTGAAACCTATTAAAATTAGATAAAATTAGACCTTAAACGTGTTATTTTTTATACAAGAAAATCATCATTATAGTTGGACATTTTTAGTCCACGGCATCAATTTATTTGTAGTGATAAGGTAACTGGGTTGTTGAGGTGTCACTAGCTGCTTATAGTTGGACATTTTTAGTCCACGGCATCAATTTATAATTTTAGCATTTAAGTATTTAATTAACTTTTCAAAAAGACATAATAAAAAATAATATTTTATTTTCTTCCACGAGTTTTTTTGAATGAGAAAAAACCCAAAAAAATGATATCAAAATAATTTGACATGCTAGGCATCTTAAAAAGTTTAACACATTTATGTGTAGATTCTTTAAAATTAAAGTATCTTTTATATAAAACCGATATAAGAACAAAACTCTTAAATCATTTTACTTTTTAAAAAGAGATGAAAAAAATAATGCACGCTAATAATATATTGGAAATTTGGAATAAATAATTGACCACTAATCGAGTCATGGTGAATATTTATATTTTTATTTATAATATAAAAGTAAAGAAAAGGAAATAAATAAATATATAATCCAATTATGAACTGTGGTACATATGTAGCTGCCCAGTGTTGAATTATTATGATATCCATTAAAAGATGATAATCATGGATAATAACATCATATTTGAATTATTATGAATTAGGGTTTAAAAATAGAAAGAAGCAAAATTCATTGTTAAATGAAAGGCAAAGAGTAATAAAGAAACAACATTGATGATTAAATTTTGATGTTTTCAAATAAAAAAAAAGATTATTATTTGAAGTGGAAATATGAATTCAGTTTTGACTTGTTTTCTGTATTTAACACTTTCAAACGTGGGTGTATATTAAAACTAGCAGAAGATAGGTTGGGAAAAGCGTACAAAACACAAAAGACCAAACGAAAGAAAAAAACCCAGCAAAAGAAAATTAACAAAAGTAAATCCGCTCAACAAACGTCATCTATCTAGTTTGTACTTCTTACAGTCCAACATTAAACATGTTTTCATAGTGATAAGTTGGTTTATACTTTATAGTTAGCTTTATAACATGGTTTATCTGTTGTATATTTATACAATTTAATATTTATGCATATTAGGCTTGTTTTGTTTGTAATGATGGGCTCAATCTTTAATCAGTGTTCGCGTAGTTGGATAAGCGGGTTCACGTATGGGCTTGCCCCATGCACCCGACTAAGTTTACGTATGGGCCTTAGCCCGCATACCTGCTTCAACCCTCTTTTGAACCGTTTTCTCTCTAACGTATGCACGAATCCTACGCGAAATGGATACTCCATTTATCGGGTTGGAGTCTTTATATTGAAGAGAGAGTGTGAGTCATCAATTGGCTCGACACATTTCGCTTCGTCACTTTCTCTATTGAGTGTCTGTTCGTAGTCTCCAAATTATGGTTTAGTTAATGTTCATGTTATTGTGAACTATGCTCCAAATTATGATTTATATGTGATTTGTATTATCCATGAGTTGTTTTTTGTATCGGTGTTTTCGTTTATTGTGTTCAAACTGAAGTCTTGGTGTAATCGGTGTGTGTTTTGAGTATAAAAGTTTTTATTATATTTTATTTATTTATTTCTGTATTTATTTCACTTTAACATCTTTTATTTTGCCGTTTGTATTAATGTTCTTTTTTTTTTTACTTTTATTTTATATTTATATTTTTCCACTCTTTTACTCTAATGTACATGCTATAACCCTAGATATCAATAGTCTATATTAGTATTACATGAAAAGTTATTTTTGTAGTTTTATTTTTCGTTTTCAGAGCGCGACACTTCATCTTTTTTTGGTAGACAATTATATACATATATATAGTTAGATTATATATATATATAATATAGGATTAGGTTTATTTTAGAAGTTTTTTTATTGTGAAAAGTGCGAGAAATGAATGCCACCAATCACATTTTTTCTTTTATTTCTTTCATTTATTTAATAAAAAGGGTGTTATAGTAAAATGTCATATATATTTTCATATTTGGTATGTCATAATTTATGGAGAAGTTATAAATTTGTTTTTATATTTTTTTAATATAAAGTCAAATCAACCTATATTAAATTCTTGTGTTATTTTATTTTATCAAATTCAATGTTGTCGATTTATCCATATTATTTTTTTATTCTCTTAATTTTAATTTCATAGATTTATTATAAATGAATCTACACATGAATAAAATTGCACACGTAACTAGAAATACCACCTACAGAGCACATATATGAACGTACGCAGTAGATAAATAAACCTACACACAATAAAAAATTACACATACACAATTCGAAATATCATATTATCACATACGTAGTATATATATGAACTTACATAGTAAATAAATGAACCTACACATGATAGAAAATTACACATACACAATTCGTAATACCATATACACTATACATACGAATTTACATAGTAATTAGTATAAAAATGAACCTACACACGATAAAAAAAATAAACATACAAAATTAAAATATCATCTACACCGTACATGTATGAAACTACATAGTACAAAATAATTTTTTTATTACATTAAACAACAATATATGGATCCTATATGAAAAAAAATATCACAAACAAAATATTATATTTCATTACTACACACCAATAATGTATATTACACAAAAAAAAAATTATTTTTCATTCCTACACAATATTTTATTGATCTTACACAAAATGTTATATAACAAACAAATGACATGTATGTATCCTACACAAACTCTATTGATCATAAACAAAAATTATCTTTCAATTCTACACACTAATTGCTTATCCTACACAAAAAACATGTATCCTACGTTAACTGTTATATCACAAACAACATTTAATTATATGTCCTACACAAATTGTTATATTCAACACAAAATGTTAAACTGAAATAATAAACTAAATTGTCTGAAATAACGTATAAAAAAATTATCAATAAGAGTGTAAAAAAGAATCAATAATATGCAATATGAAAGCTAGTATAATACACTAAAAACAAGAAAAAAGACTATCGTAATAATAGATGTAAACAAGAAAAGTAAAGAAATCAAATGAATTAAATTCAGTTAATTATCAATAAATGAAAATTAAAGCTTGAAGCTTTTAACAAGGAATGATGGGAGTTATACTTTTCTTTTATTTTAATTGAGTTATACAAGTTACCACATTACCCTTTTTAATTAAAATAATCTTTATAATAATCTCTTATTAATTGCAAAAATGCCACTTTCGTTAATGACCATTGATTAACAAGATCAGTGGTTGAAATCGACTTCTCGCACTTCTCGCTGTAATATCACTTCTCGCATGAACCATCCCCTATATATATATATAGGTATATATATATATTTGTGTGTGTGTATATATATATATGGGTGGGTTATTATACAATAATAGTTTATCATACATTAAGTATGCGACATTCCAGAGCGCTAGATAACAAAACACGCGGTGACAGTTTCGTAAATAACCCAAAATTAGTTTGTGATAAAATTCATCGATTACAAAATGACTCTGATCCAATTCTGAACTCCTCGCTCTATCTCATCCAATTTTTAAACCCTAATAAGAGCTTAAAGTATGAAATCTCAAAAGTTAAAAACAAAGTCAAAAAAGAACGTCGTTTAACATCAAGAATCTTCAAATTGATAAAAAAAATTGATGATTTAATTAATCGAATTGATGTGTAGGAGACTTTAAAATCATCAATCGATTATGAAATTGCAAAATAATATACTCAATTGAGCTCTGCTTAGGGTTCAAAATGTTATGTTTAAACGTTCCAAACAAAACTAAAATGTTCAGTTCAAAACTTAAAACATTCAGAACATACGCTATTAAGTATTTTAACACATGACAAATTTGTTTATGAGTTTGTAAAGGTTTATGAAAATGAATGATCAAACTGAGACATAAATATATGGAATATGATTCTGGTGTCCTTTTGGTACTTTTAGAATACTTTAAAAAGTCTAAAAGTCAGCATTCTAGATCAATGTGTACGTGGTTTAAAAGATTGTGAGATGATGTATTAGTGGTGTCGGAATTCGGAGTAGAATGAATCATCATGAGAGAATGAAAAAATGAACGTTTGATTGGTCAATGAAATCAAGTAATCTTATCTTACCTTTTCTTTCTTTCATTTATTGTATTTTATTATTGTGTTTTTTCGTGCCTACTAAAAAACATAAAATAATGATTTAATTAATTCTCAAATGTTAACCAAAGAAGACAATGGAACAGTAATAATCAATTTAATTCTATAGCCCATTCTATTCCCTCGTCGTTTTTTTTTGGGGGTAAAAAGGCCGAAGTCATGGCAAACATTAATTAATCCCTCGTAAGTTTCATTCATTTGTCTATTCAGTAACCTCATACCAAATAGAATCAAGCTTATTGTTACGGACCAAATGTTTAATAATAACGTCTATCTAATTGTGTCAAACTGATTGTTTTATCGGAAACTTTTGCAATCTCAGAGGAGTGGTCTCAACTCTCAACAAATGGAAAGTGTGTGTGCTTCATAAGTGCTTGTACATCTGGCCATTACAACATGTTAGGAGTTGTATCCACTTTCTTGACGAGTCCACTACAACATCAATGATTTTTATCAATAAGCGGTACAAAATGTTTTTTCTTGGGCAATAGAGGGCACCACACGAAATCACAGAACACGACTCAATGGCATTATGTAATACAAGTTATATAATACTGATTATATTTAGGGAAAGTGAAAATTTCCAAAATAAGTAATTATGAAAACAAATTTCAAGTAGTTTTATATATTTATGAAAACAAATAGGTATTATAGCAATACTCTTTTTATTTTATTAGTATTATTATTTATTATTATTATTATTATTATTATTATTATTATTTTAGTCTATGTTAGTTAATTTGACTTGCATAACAAGATATCAATCAATAATAATTACGAACCGATATGGGCTAGTTTGAATTTGTAAGGATTATAGTTATATTAGGATTAGGTCTTGTGGGCCTATATATATACATGGGTCTTAGTTATCAAATAAACTTGTCAATCGTTATTATTTTTTTATCATTAGGGTTTAAGGAAGTGGTGTTTGGTTTAGTATTGCACCGTAACAGGTAATCGACTAATTCCGATGATCATTAATAATTATTTTACAGATCAATCAATGAAACTCATCGTATATTTATTTTATCTACATTTTCATGCGTTATTAATTATATTATTATGCTTTTATTTGTTAGGTTTAGAAGTTAGCATGAAGCCATCGTCAACACGTTTCGTTTCACGGTAAGCTTGTTTTTGGATATATATAGTTTAAGGTTAATCTAGAGTTAATTCCTTCCTTAATGTTGACCTGTTTTGTTTCAGGGTTTTGGTGTGCACTCTATCTTTGCATCGAATCTCCGTCATGGGGGCATTGGCGATTCTTAGAACTCAAGTGACAAAAGAAAACCAATCTGCTTTTGAAATTAATGGACGCCACGGATTGTTTATGATCATTGCCATTGTCGCGTTATTTGGAGTTGAAATCACATCCGGAGTTTTGTTTTTGTACAAAACAGTCGTCTATGAGCTGGAGAAATTACATTATGAGGTTTGTTCATATCTTCTTGGCGCTTGTTGCTCCTATATCGCTTATGAAGGCGTCGATTAATGTTTCTCACAAACGCATCTGGATGGGGGATTTTCTACTTCCGCTCCCGATTGCATATATGTATTCTATTCATGATTATCATGTCCAGAATCTCAACAAGACGTCACCCGTTTTTATGTTCACTTACTATGGGCTTTGTATTGTGCCTCTCTTGCTTGGATTGGTGTTATTCGTACCCAAAAACCTCAACTTGATTGTGTATTCACTCGTATATCTATCCCTTTGGATAGAATATATATATTTCCTTTTCATCAGCTTCAAGTTCTTCTTCATCAACAATGATAGGCAAGACGAGAACAAGAACGACACCGATATGGAAGCCCAAGTATTAATCCGACCATCATCCTTGAGTTGATTAGGTAAATGCGGGGTTTTTAGTTTATAGTTTGTTTACTATGTTTTTATTGTTTATGGTTGCTATATATGGATTTTTTTAGTAAAATACACTATATTACGACTACATTGCTACCTTATTACGGTGAGTTGTGTTTGTTGGGCCACAGGGTAAGCTAAATAAAAATCTTAAATATGTTATAATTTGTTTTTTTTGGGCTAGATTGGCCCAAGCCCAAAACCACTTTTAATTTACCTAAACCCAAAAAATATATAATAGTTACTTATTTGATTTATTAACCAATAACTATTTAATCAATTAAACAGATTTCGAGCCACCTCCACAAACCCGTCTGTTTCCGAGGGTACACAACAGCCGAAGCAATACGTATTGCCGGGATTACCCTAGGTACCCGGCCCAAGAAACCCGAAAAATACAACCTGGGTAACACCCCTAATGGGCAATGAACTCTGCCTTTTGGGTTTCTTCCATACATAACCTTGAACTAGCCTCAACAAAATCTAGCTAGAACGGGCTCGCTTTGCTGAAGTAGCATCGTGATTGCTTCATACCTTTCGGTTGTTCCCGTGATAAGTCGAAGAACGAGTCTTTGATAGGTGATTGGCGCATCGATTCGGTACACATCACAAAAATTATTGATGAAAGTTAAATTCTATGATGTTTATCCAGAAGCTTGAACCGGTTTATGCACTACATAAAGCAACCAAGGGGATATACGAATTATCATTTGATTTTGATCAGATTTGGCCTCATGTCGTTAACACAATCTATGTTTGATGTTATCATTAGGCAACTATGGTTAATCATATTACACTAAACTAGATGTGCATCTCTAAAGCACATTTGCAACATAAAGAGAGCAAAAATTAATTGCAAGTATGCAAGCTTCATTCTAATCACGTTGTAATGAAGGATAAAGGTAATATCTTTTTAACTCTTCGTATATAATTTATTATTCCAAATACGTCCACACGTCTTTATCTTCATAGATATTCTACATCTCACAAATTCACAATATATTATGTTATATTATCATTATTATTATTAGTATTATAAGATCATATTAAAGACATGTGTCACATATTGTTGATTGAACCAAGTGGAAAACCAATAGTGGTGCCATGTCATTCTTTTCTTTCCTATTATATAAAAAAACTTATATATTTTTCGTTAAGCTTAATAATTTATGTTTAAGATTTAGTGTAAGCATTGTCAATACCGACCGAGATCGTGTATGTATCCCCCCGCTTGTTGTTTTGTTTTCTTAAATATGCTATGTTTTATATATTTAAGCGTTGACTAATTTATTTTTTGTTTTAGTTATAGTGCGTAACTTGATACGGACCAAATTCACGTTGACGAATACATATGTTAATTTATTGGATATGGACAATGATAAATTTATCTTTTTGGTTTAAATCCGGTGTCGTAACCAGATACCGACCGAACTTACATTGACTCGCAGCCGCACTGTGTGGGTTTTATCAACTGACTACAAGCCATTTTAAACATTATTTATCTATAAGTTACACAAGTGCCTATAGTCCTATACTATTCTAGGCGTTGCGTTTTTAGCGTTACCGCTTACCATTACAAATCTAACTGATATCAACCGAACTCGCTACGTCGCCACAACAAGACAGGTTTTGTAACTTAGTTATATATATTTTTTTAAATGAGGTTATCATATAAATGGTAAAGAATATAAAAGCATGCAATCTTTTTATCAGGGGTGGCTCTTGAGGTGTGTGAGCGCCATCCTTGACCGATGCATGTTTTCTTTGTATGTTGTTAACGTCGTTTAAAATAATAAACCTATTTATTATTAATCGTTTAAAGTTTACAGACCTCTTTATTTTAACTCGACCTAGGTATAAATTCACGAAGACGACACAACATTTTATCTATGGTTAAATGTTTTGAATTGATAATTCAAAGAAGTTGATCGATGGCGTCTTGTTTTAATGAAATAAAGCATAAAAAAAAATAATATCATTTTCAATATAGATGGAAAGATTTATATGGTCAAAATCACGTGCAAACATATTTCTTTTCCACCCATTGCTGACCAATGACACAACTTATCAAATACTCTTTAACCATCTAATCAATTTTTTAAGCTTCTTTTATTAAATATATGCCTTGAGTTTGTACTTTGCAATGCAATTTTTCATTTTGACAATTGTGGAATTTTAGATTCTTTTTAGAAGATTTAAGTCAAAGATGAATTGATATTAAAGCAAGACCATCAAAATATTAATAAAATGTTTAGATATTAGGTATTGTATAAAGGCTTTTAGTCATACAGTTTTTTTTTGTCATATAAATTTAATGTGATGATGTAACTATAAATATGAAATCTAAATTACGCATAAAAGTTATATTTTTCACACATGATAAAATATAATTACGTATGAAAAAATCTGATTTGTGGTGTATTTTTTTATTAATATCGTATAAAATAATTATTAACGTTTTAAAAAGTTGGGGAACTTGAAAACTCAATAATTGCCTGTGATCTAGGTTATGTAATCACAATTATGTCACCACCAATTTGTTTTAAATAAAATCAATGATTCAGAATCTTTCTTATACTGTGTATGATAAGAAACCTTTGTATTGAATCTTTACCTTCATTTTATAGTAAAATTTAGTAGTTATGTGAAGAAACACTAATCGGACCCCAGGCAGATTACGGATAACCTGGGGGTTAAATAGGTGTTTCCCACGAGGAGTTAGACCCGGCAAAGATGGTTCTTCTGATGACCTGCAAAACAGACACCGTGAGCTCGTCACTGAGAAGGGGGGGGGGGGTTCCTCCTTGTGACCACCCTCCGGCGTGAGAATCAGACTAGATTGCTCTTGAATATAAGTATATATTAAGATATTGCTAGAGCAGATATCAGGTATAATATGTAAGATACAAGATAGTATATGATAAGATGATAAGATGGGATGATCATACCATTTGGGGTATTTATAGCCGAATGTAGGTTTCCAAGAAGGTATAGCCGGCTGAATAGTATTCCTGTTCTACCAACTGTGGTCTACGCACGTGCCATGCTGGTAGTTGGTGGGTAGGCAGCGGCTGACAGTGACCAGGCCTGCTGTGTACTATTCCCTTTCCACCAACTGCCGGCTATGCACGTGGTATGACAGGAGTTGGTGAGTAGGCAGTGGCTAATAGTGACATACAGTACAAGAGCATTCTGCTCGCCATACTGTTGTCAATGAGCTGTCGTATCTTTGGTCAGATCTTTTGCCCATGCCTCGTCAGGTACAGTACAAAAGATCTTCCCGTATCGTACGGACTGGCTTATTTGGGCGGGAGTATTCCCCCTCCCGCCTTTGTGCGGGATTGTTCCCGGCTTTGCTCATTCCTTCAGGTGACAACTGAATTATTGAGAGCTAAGTGCCTTGTGCGTGTAGCCTTGCTGCGCGGGTGGCCTTCCCTGATAGCTTGTATCCGTAGCTGCGGGAACAGGCGGAGTACTTCACCATTGGGAGGCATTTCCTGCGGGAACAGCTTGCGTACTGCGCGTAAGGACGTCACGTCTCTGAGCATGGTGGGTCCTGCGGATCCAGTTGGTTTCTGCGCATCTTTTCAAGGTGAGTCCTGCGGGTCCAACTGGGCTCTGCTGGGACCTACCTCTTCAAGTCCCCCCAGTCCAATGTTCTTCTCATCATGAATGTTTAATAATGTGAGGTGAACTTTTGGACTTAAGCAAAGGGTTTTGAAAAGGGTTTAGTTTTAAGGTTTTCCATCCCGCGGAAGTCCTTATGTCACTTGGAGAAATCCCCGACTTTCCTGCTTGATCTTTGGGTATGATGCGGGTAGGTCTGTAACCTCCTCGCAAGTCAGGAGCGTTGAGTCCCACTTGTGTGGATTCTCCATGAGGTTTTGGTAGTTTTGAACATAGTGATCAATTATGTTAAAACCACCAATTCCATCCTGGAGCTTCAAACAATGTAGTTCTCGACGTTCCCGCTATGCGGGGATGTTATTCCCGTTTCCGCAAGCATTGCCCAGAAGATCCTTCTTGGTTTCAATTCCCTGCGGAGCGCTAGGTATGTGAAGGGTTTTGCCTTGACACTGTACCCGCACTCGTCTTACGGTTACTTTACTTCCAAGGTATTCCTGGCGTCAATTCCCTGCGGGTGCTAAGTATGTGAAGGGTTTTGCCTTGACACTGTACCCGCACCCGTCTTATAGTTACTTGGTTGCCAAGGTATTCCTGGCGTCAATTCCCTGCGGGTGCTAGGTATGTGAAGGGTTTTGCCTTAACACTGTACCCGCACCCGTCTTATAGTTACTTGGTCGCCGAGGTATTCTTGGCTTCAATTCCCTGCAGGTGCTAAGTATGTGAAGGGTTTTGCCTTAACACTGTACTCGCACCTGTCTTACAGTTACTTGGTTGCCAATGTAAGGGGTATTTTCCCGCTTACTTTTGAATCTTTTTGAATTTTTTGAAATTCGAAGAGTTGGTGAAAGGATAAGAACAGTCCAAACTATTGAAACGTCGTGCGACGGTTTCTTCTGACTGTGTCAGGACGTGCAGGAAGTTATGGTGACGTGACAGTACATGGTCATTCCAGACGCTTTTTCAGGCGCGTGGGCGCGATTTTTCGTGCGCGTGGCCGCGAAATTAATGGCACGCGTCCTTTCAACAGCTGTTGCCAGCTTGCTTTTTGCCACGTGTCATAGTTTCATTGCACCTTCGATTTCTCTCTCTTCCGCATTAAATTCATCGCATTAATTGCGATTAGTATATAAAGGGGGAGAGGGTCCTTTGTAATCCACACTCACTTTTCTCTTCATCTTCAAAACGATTTCCGGCGAATACTCACCTTTTCAGTCGAGCATTCCCTTGAAATCGTTCCTTCTTCATACGTGTAAGATGTCTTCTCACGATCTTGAGGCTACAGCCCAGGAGGCTGGGATGTACGCCGATGACAAGAGTACTGCTGGCGAGTGCCAGTGTGCTCTGCCTGTCGATCTATATCAGTACATCGTCAGGAAGTTCATGCTCGAGTCTCTCGAGCCTGAGTTTCCTGAACCTCATCAGACGGTGTATGATGCCCCCAGAGGCAAGATCGGGGTATTTGCCGCATTCTTTGTCTATGGGAATCTTAGGTTCCCTTTGACAAAGTTTGTGTACCGTGTCCTAGAGAGGCACGGTGTACACCTGACCGAGGTGCACCCGATGGCGATCGCGAAGATTCGCCACTTCGAGTGGGTGTGCCGGATTCTGGGCGTTGAGCCCTTCGTCGACCGCCTGATGACCTTCTACTCTTGGAGGTGCATCCAGGGGTGGTATACTCTGATAACCCGGATCAAGGGTTTGAAGATTTGCGCAACCGAGCGCAGTCTTCGTTCGTGGAAGCGGGAGTTCTTTTATATCTCCGCTCGCGCCATCCCCCTTGCCATGAAATTCAAGAATGGGCAAGCACTTCCCAACCTTCACGCCTCCAACTACCAGGAGGCGGAATGGTTCTCGAAGATATCCCGAGTCCAATCTCCGGTTTACCGCTTTGCGGAGTCCGGGATGGTGATGCTCGGGATGAGCCGGGTGTGGAAGGATGCGGAGGCGCAAAAGATCCCGATTGTCCTTGAATACGGTTTGAACTCTGTCCCTTACGGTATGCTTCATTTCCTTTTGTTGATTTAGAATCTCTTCTAACCTCTTTCTTGTTTATTTCAGAGGGGAACGACTTGCAGTCGCTCCTAAATCCGCGGGAGGCTGATAGTCCCGCTCGGATGGGTACTCGTGATCTAGACGAGAACGAGTTGCCCATCCTTGAACAGACGGCGGATCGGTTCGTGGAGGTCTACCCGCCAGGCCACGAGATCCTGAGCGCCAGGCCGCCAGGTAAGGCGTTATTCAACCCTCGACCCCTCAATGCTGAAACCTCTGCCGGAATTCCTCTAATCTTGTGTTCTGATGAGGAATCCGCAGATGGTCCTCCGTTGGTGCGGAAGAAGAAGGCTGCCGGCGGGAAGGGAAAGACGAAGGTGGCCTCCACTGCCGATCCGGTGCCTCGATCTGATTCAGAGACCGAGAGCGAGGAGGTGGCGGGGAACCCGGGTGGTGATAGGACCACTGCTCCGGAGGCTACGACTGTCACCTCCGGAGAGCCCAGGATGACGACGGTGAGCGGCGTAAAGAGGCCGGCTCCATCGGGTTCGTCCCCGCCTCTCCGTACCTTTAGGCTCAAGAAAACCCGTAAGTACAAACTTCCTTTATTTTTGACTTCATAGCTTTCCATCATTAATGCTTATCTTCTTTGTGCAGGCGTGGATGCTACCGCATTCCAGGGTGGAGCGGGGAGGAGTACCTCCGGACCCATGACGGTAGGCTTGGTCAGCCTACCTGAGGCGACGACCCAGGCGGCTGCGCCTGCTTCCGTTGGTTCAGTTGCTCACCCTGTTGAGCCAACTGTTCCAACTGTGATGACATCACCGCCGGCTGTCAGTGCCATATTTACCGCATCTTTCACTGAGCCGGCGGTTACTTTTTCTGCGCATTCCGCGGCGGTGACCACGGTTGTGAGTTCACCTCCGGTGAGTTCACCTCCGTTGGTTTCTACCGCGGCGGCCTCCATGCCTCCAACGTCGGCAGCTACAGCCGATCCTTCAGGTATGCTTGGGGCTTCTCGCCAACCTCTGCCTCCTTCCCATCTGCCTGACCTCTTGGATGGATTTCCCTTGGGTTCAGGTGATGGGTTTGGCGGCTATCCGCCTGTTGTTGACCCTACAGGTGCGTAGGGTTCTTTTGGCCTCTCTTTTTTTTTTTTATATATCATCTTTTCCTAACTGCTTTTTGTTTTTTGCAGTGTCGGATTCCAATGAAGTGTATGTTCCACGATGGAACATCCGCCGAGGAACAACCCTTCGCACACCTGTGGAGTGCGTGGAGTGGGCTCGTCACGCAGCTCCCAGTGGTGCGTTGGGGGAAGCCATGGCTAGCTACCAGGAGGGTAGGCTAACCAATGAGCTTCGGGTTCTCCTGGCCCGGATGCAGCCGCGCGTCGAGCTGCTTTGTCGTGAAAACGACAAGTTAAAAGCAGCTCGCATTCAAGAAGTAGCTCAGGCGCGGGCTGTCCGGGAGGAGAATAGGAGGCTTACCGCAGTGGCTGCGGAAAAGGAGAAGGCCTTCAAGGCCCTCGAGGTTGAAGTTCAGGCCTGGCTCGAGGCCCGTTCTAAGGCTGCCCAAGCTGTTAACGAACAGCTTCGGCTGGCTAAGGAAACTGCACGGAACGCAACCGAGAGGGCCACCAAGGCTGAAGCTGTTGCTGAGCCTTTACGCCTCGAGAATGAGGAACTCAAAGCCAAACTAGAGGCGCTCCAACAGGCTCATGATGCCTTGGCGATGGAAGACGCCAAAAAGCTCCAAGAGATCTTGGACCAGAGGGAGGTGCTTGATCATACTGAGCGGAAGCTAAAAGGCGTTGAAGAGGCTGCGGCTAAAGAAGTGTTGCTTGCCAACCTTAATAAAAGTGAAGCCGAACGCGCCCGTAACCAAGCTCAAGCTGCCCTCCAAGAGGCTCTGGTTGCCAAGGAATGGCTTCTTCGAGAAGCGTTGTCTCAGGTAAGCTTACATTCATAATGTCTTTACGCTTTTCTTAGTAAATAGAAAAGGTTTTGATACTTGTATTCTCTTGTAGGTTGTGCATCGGGTCTTCGCGGATACGTCTTATGACGATGCTATGAGCGCAGCCCTCAACGCTTCTCATGAGGATGGGGAAAAGGCCGGCTTCCTGCTTGGTCTAGGGTTCGTTAAGAAAGGCATCCCGCCTTCCAACTTCCCTTTATTTGATGTGGATACTGAAGCTGTATACGACCAAGCAGTGAATCAGTATGCCGCCTTCCCGCATCCGGTGGTGGAGAAGGTGAACGAAGTTGCTGCTGCTGATGATGGGGTAGCTATCCTTAAAGCTTTCCTTGAACCGCCACGCTCTACTGATGGTGCTGGTCCAAGTGGAAGTGGCCCTGAAGCTTGATCATGAAGATCCCTTCCCACTGTTAGGATAGGTTTAGCTTGTATAGATTTATATTTTTGTAGGCGGGTAGTTACCCGGCCATTCTTGTAATGAATATTATGAAATATGAATCTTTGTGCGGGTAAGACCGCTACTTTCACTGGATTACTTGCTTTATAAACGTTATGACTTGCTCATGCATACTTTAGTTTAAATTAGCAATTTTCCAAGTGTTTAGAATAAGTTAACCTTTGAACGTGGTAGATAATAGGTTGAAGTTTTGCTTCCTCTTTCGTGATTGTGCGGGTAGGACCGTCACTTGCACTTAGTAGGATGGCTAAACTTTACCTACATCTGACCTGCGTGGAGGTTTTCCTCATCTTTTTAGAAATTTCTAAGTGTTTAGGATAAGTTAACCTTTGAACGTGGTAGATAATAGGTTGAAGTTTTGCTTCCTCTTTCGTGATTGTGCGGGTAGGACCGTCACTTGCACTTAGTAGGATGGCTAAACTTTACATATATCTGACCTGCGTGGAGGTTTTCCTCATCCTTCTTTTAGAAATTTTCTAAAGTATTTTGAATAAGTTAACCGTTCGACGCTCGGTTGTCAATAGGTTCGGTTTCCTCTCATGATTTGTGCGGTTAGGACCGGCACTTTCATTTAGTTGGATGACCAAAGTTTACCTATGACTGACCTGCGTGAAGGTTTGCCGTTTTTTTGGGTTTATGCGGGTTTTGCCGCCTTCCCCACGCAACGACTTTCCACGTAATTATGCGGTTAAAACCGGCATCAGTGTTGAATAAATTAACCGTTCGATGCGCGGTTGTTAATAGGTTAGTGTTCAGTTTCCTCTACCATGATTCGTGCGGTTAGGACCGGCACTTTCATTTAGTGGGATGACTGAACTTTACCCTTAACTGACCTGCGTGAAGGTTTGCCGTTTTTTGGGTTTATGCGGGTTTTGCCGCCTTCCCCACGCAACGACTTTCCACGTAATTATGCGGTGAAAACCGGCATATCCATGTTAAATAAATTAACCATTCGACGCGCGGTTGTTAATAGGTTAGTGTTCAGTTTCCTCATCATGATTCATGCGGATAGACCGGCACTTTCATTTAGTGGGATGACTGAACTTTACCTTTAACTGACCTGCGTGAAGGTTTGCCGTTTTTTTGGGTTTATGCGGGTTTTGCCGCCTTCCCCACGCAACGACTTTCACACTTATGTATGCGGTGAAAACCGGCATCATTGTTGAAAGTTCTAAGTATAAATGTAAAATCATCAGCGTCAATGTGATAAGGAGAATCATTTCCATTAGAAGTGGCTCTGGGCCTTTTCTTTACAAATTTGGAATTGATCTACATGCAAACTGTGTAATTGAGCTCCCTTCCATGTTGTTGGGATGGGAGTGCCATCGAGCCGATATGCACCTGGTTCGGGATCTCGTTGTTTACGCAGTATGTAGTCTCCAACATTGAAGCTGCAATTTTATTCGTGTTTTCCCCAACTGGGGTTCTACACGCATCAGCCTGCTCAGCGTTCATTGCGCCACGAGGTGCGCGAGCGTCCCATCTCTGACAAATGCTTCGACCATGTCCTTTACGTCTGTGCATTCTTCAGTGTTGTGGCCTTTTGTCCTGTGAAAGTCACAGTATTTGCTCCGATCAGCATTGTGACGATGTCGGATTATTGGAGCCTTTGGCCATGGGAGCTCCTCAGTGGCGAATATCTCGGTGACGCTCTTGGTGAGTGGCGTCCATCTGGAGTTCTGGTTCGACTGTACGTTATCCCTTCCGTCTAACCGATGTTGCAAGCCGGATGAGGTGTCAAAGTTTACCCTTGACTGCCAAATGCCTAGCTTCCGCTTTTTGTTTAGTCGGGCAGTAAGGACGTTGTTTTCCCTTGTTTTCTGGGTGTAGAGGTTTGTGCTCTGTGGGAGATCTATACCCAGTTGCTTCTCCGTTTCCGCAAAGCGTTTTGCTGCTTTCATGATGGCATCCCATGTGGATGGCATGCCATCTTTACCCGTTAAGGTGCGGATGAGCTCTGGGTCGTTCGCGCCCTGGATGAAAGCAGCGCGAACAAGATCTGCGCTAATATTACCCAAACTTAGCTTCTTTGAGTTGAAGCGAGTGATGAAGTCTGGCAAAGATTCATCTTTTTCTCGAATGCAATTGAGGATTGTCCATTGCTCCTCGGTATACTTTCTTTGTTGGCTAAACTTCTGCTGGAAGTCTTCCCAATCGTAGATGTGGTGGACCGGTAGACGATCGAACCACGCTCTAGCTGCCCCAACAAGCGTCATTTGGAACATGTAACACCACGTAGGTTCCGTCCAACTACTGACGGTTACCCCCGCTATGAACCTGTTCAAATGATCGTCTAGATCAGATATACCATCGTAAGTGCCGATGTTGGACATCTGTTTGGCACTTTTCGGGACGATTGCTTCCGCAATGTCCCTTGCAAATTTGGACGTTCCCGCCTTTGCAGCAGTTGGTGTAAACGTTTTCGAGAAGTCACGTGGATTTCCACCTGTGTTTTTTGGTTTGAAGGTTTCTTCAAAATGCCTTCTCGGTTGGGAGTCCGTTTCCTTACGCTTCCCTTTCGCCCTATGACGAGGGTTTGCGTCACTATCGGATTCCTCCGAATCATTGTCCCAGTACTCTCCGAATTCGTCAGCCTGTTGGACGGAACGCAAGCGTTCGTCCAATTCGGCTTGGAATTCCTTCTGACGTGCCTCCTCCCACGCTTTAACTTGTTCAAGTGTTTGGTGGGGGAGTCTCGTCTGTTGTCTTTCCGCCTGGGTATTATTGAATCCCAGGGGATGGTTGTTTACTGCACTTGCCCCAGCTTGGGTAACTGGGGTAGTGTTTGTAAAATTTACTGCACTTGCCTCGGCTTGGGTAACCGGGGTAGTGTGTCGTAAAAACTGTGTAGTCGCCGGTATTCCTCCCAGTAGGTGGGGTTGTGGTTACCGGAGTTTCTTTAACCATCTTTCCAGAAGTTTGAAAAAACTGAAAAGAAATGAAGTTCTAGCTTTTATGCACGGATGGCGCCAATGAAGAAACACTAATCGGACCCCGGGCAGATTACGGATAACCTGGGGGTTAAATAGGTGTTTCCCACGAGGAGTTAGACCCGCAAAGATGGTTCTTCTGATGACCTGCGAAACAGACACCGTGAGCTCGTCACTGAGAAGGGGGGGGGGGTTCCTCCTTGTGACCACCCTCCGGCGTGAGAATCAGACTAGATTGCTCTTGAATATAAGTATATATTAAGAGATTGCTAGAGCAGATATCAGGTATAATATGTAAGATACAAGATAGTATATGATAAGATGATAAGATGGGATGATCATACCATTTGGGGTATTTATAGCCGAAGGTAGGTTTCCAAGAAGGTATAGCCGGCTGAATAGTATTCCTGTTCTACCAACTGTGGTCTACGCACGTGCCATGCTGGTAGTTGGTGGGTAGGCAGCGACTGACAGTGACCAGGCCTGCTGTGTACTATTCCCTTTCCACCAACTGCCGGCTATGCACGTGGTATGACAGGAGTTGGTGAGTAGACAGCGGCTAATAGTGACATACAGTACAAGAGCATGCTGCTCGCCATACTGTTGTCAATGAGCTGTCGTATATTTGGTCAGATCTTTTGCCTATACCTCGTCAGGTACAGTACAAAAGATCTTCCCGTATCGTACGGACTGGCTTATTTGGGCGGGAGTATTCCCCCTCCCGCATTTGTGCGGGATTGTTCCCGGCTTTGCTCATTCCTTCAGGTGACAACTGAATTATTGAGAGCTAAGTGCCTTGTGTGTGTAGCCTTGCTGCGCGGGTGGCCTTCCCTGATGGCTTGTATCCGCAGCTGCGGGAACAGGCGGAGTACTTCACCATTGGGAGGCATTTCCTGCGGGAACAGCTTGCGTACTTCGCGTAAGGACGTCACGTCTCTGAGCATGGTGGGTCCTGCGGATCCAGTTGGTTTCTGCGCAGACGTCTCTCTTCAAGGTGAGTCCTGCGGGTCTAACTGTACTCTGCTGGGACCTACCTTTTCATTATGATATTGTCATATAACTACAACAAATAGCATATGATTTTACAAACTTTTATTATAATATACAACAATTAAAAAAATGCTATACAACATTTGATGTATATTTATAATGATTTATAAGTGTGATCCTTTAAACAAATCTGATATGCTTTTTTTTATATTCAAAACAGAGCCACCAGATTGAATTTGTATTTGTGCGAAAGTTTGAAATAACGCAACACCGAAAATGTAAAGATATTGGTACGACTAGCATTGTCATATCAATTTTTAGGTTTTTGCTATTATTGTATGTTTATCTTTCTCATAAAATGCATTTATTTTGTGATATGAACATTAAGCAAGAATGTTCACATTAAAATAGATATTTTGTAATCAATATGTACACAAATAAATGGGTACACATTCATAATGCACACGTTTTTACATATGTAAAATCAGTATAAGTAGTTATATCATTATCAGTTTTCATACTTACAGAACTTTAACATTCTTCTAAGTATAAAAATCACTTTATTGCATCCAGTTGTCTCATAGATAATTTGGAAACTTATTGTCACAATATTATTACTTCACTTTCAAGTGTAAACACATTTAATGGAATCACAAACTGGAATACTTTCATAGTTTCACTGATGATAAAACTCATTGACAACATGCTAGTAAAGATACCAATTGCCAGTAATTTACGAGTGGAATTTATAAGAAATGTAGTCGTGGATAAAGACTTCACCGGCAAAATTCAAAGATTAAGTTTTTTTTTTTGTTTTTTCATGTTGGGAACTTTATTTTAAATATAGGTGTACGAGTCCGGATCAAATACACATGACTTTTGTCATAAAAAACGTAAAAATAAATAGAGTAATTATGTTAACACTAAATATAGTAATTATTATTACATTTAAACTTTTGAACTAGAGTGATTGTTATTTTTATAACATAGTTACTCTAGTTAAAAAATGTAACTAGTCTAGTTATTTGTATCATTACTATGTTAATTTTATTTATACTGGATCTCACCCAATAAGTATACAACAGTTACAACTTTTTATGTGTTAGATTTCATAGGTATTAAAAACTAAAACTATATATCCTAAACTTGAAACCTCTTAAAATTAGACCTTAAACGTGTTATTTTTTATACAAGAAAATCACCATTATTATTTGTAGTAATAAAGTAAATTGGGTTGTTGAGGTGTCACTAGCTGCATGTAGTTGGACATTTTTAGTCCACAACATCAATTTATAATTTTAGCATTTAAGTATTTAATTAACTTTTCAAAAAGACATAATAAAAATAATATTTTATTTTCTTCCACGATTTTTTTTGAGAAAAAACCAAAAAAAATAAAAAAATGATATCAAAATAATTTGATAAGCTAGGCATCTTAAAAAGTTTAGCACATTTATGTGTAGATTATTTAAAATTAAAGTATCTTTTATATAAAATCGATATAAGAACAAAACTCTTAAATCATTTTGCTTTTTAAAAAGAGATGAAAAAAATAATGCACGCTAATAATATATTGGAAATTTGGAATAAATAATTGACCACTAATCGAGTCATGGTGAATATTTATATTTTTATTTATAATATAAAAGTAAAGAAAAGGAAATAAATAAATATATAATCCAATTATGAACTGTGGTACATATGTAGCTGCCCAGTGTTGAATTATTATGATATCCATTAAAAGATGATAATCATGGATAATAACATCATATTTGAATTATTATGAATTAGGGTTTAAAAATAGAAAGAAGCAAAATTCATTGTTAAATGAAAGGCAAAGTGTAATAAAGAAAAAAATTGATGATTAAATTTTGATGTTTTCAAATTAAAAAAAAAAAAGATTATTGTATTAAGTGGAAATATGAATTCAATTTTGACTGGTTTTTGTATTTAACACTTTCAAACGTGGGTGTATATTAGAACTAGCAGAAGATAGGCTGTGAAAAGCGTACAAAACACAAAAGATCAAACGAAAGAAAAAACCCAACAAAACATTACAAAGGAAAATTAACAAAAGTAAATCCACTCAACAAATGTCATCTATCTAGTTTTTACTTCTTACAATCCAACATTAAACATGTTTTCAAAGTGATAAGTTGGTTTATAGTCTGTTTTATAACTTGGTTTATTTGTTGTATTTTTTTTATATATATTTTTATTGCATATTGGGCTTTTGCTGTATGGAATAATGGGCTCAAGCTTTATTGGGTTGGAGTCATCAATTGGCTCGAGATATTTCGCTTCATCACCCTCTCTATTGAGTGTCTGATCGTAGTCTATTCTAATTATGGTTTAGTGACTTTAGTCAATGTTAATGTTAGTGAACAAATGATTCAAATTATTATTATTATTATTATTATTATTATTATTATTATTATTATATAACATTAAACAAGTTTGGTGTCGTAAAATGTCGATTAAGTCATTTGACGGCACAAAATTGGTTTTTGGCACTATGGTTCTTTTTATTTAAAAAGAAAATTTATGGTGTAATAAATAACATAACGGACCAACCGAATACGCGTAGACTCAAGATCTCAATGTCTGGGACCGACAACACTTGGGTTTTTATCAATGTTCAGTTTTACCAACAGACATCACCCATTGGTCCACCTCAAATTTATTTTTTTCCTCCCGTTTTTTAGCTCTAGTACCGTAATGAATGTAACCGAAAACTACATCCGAACTCGTGTCGAGTTACCATCTCAATGCCCGGGACCGATAACACATGGATTTTACCACCGCGTAGGTTTACCAACTAATAAACGTCGAATAATATATATTTTTAATATGTTAATTTGACAAAAATTTAGTTTTTCAGTTTTAACGTTCAGGTTTTAGCAACCATGTCTATATCTTAACGAGCGTAACCGATAATGTCCGAATTCGTTTTGAACTCACGTAACCCAGACTGATGACACTGCGTCAATTTACCGCCTCAACGCCCATGACCGACAACGCTTAGGTTTATCACCACCGGGTTTTTATGACCAACCCGGAGCAACACACTAGGTAAGCACTAGCTATGATTTATATGTGATTTGTATTCTCCATGGGTTGTTTTTCTTTTAGCCGTATATTTTTAGCCGCCAAAGATTAAAATATTTACCTATAAAATTAAGTACTTAGCAGACTTTCTTATCTTTCTCTCTTAGCCGTCATATTAAATACTTTAACTATCATATTAAATATTTAGCCGACTCACATTTTATTTATCTCTTAGTCGTCTTCATTTTCTCTTTTAGCCATCATGCTTTAGCCGCCAAAGTTAAATAGGTTTACCTACCTAACAAAACACTTAGCCCGCTTTCAAATTTTTTTTTACTATTAGCAATCTTCATGTTTTGCCCTTAGCCGACATGTTTTAGCCACCAAAGTTAAATATTTTTACCTACCTAATAAAACACCTTGTCACAACTTGATGATGTGGACTTGTTATGGATCAAAACGGGATTGAATTCCACTTTAAACTTGTTTGTTCCTTCTTAACCAACGTTGGGATATGTGTTTATTCACTTAGTTGGCTCTTTGTTTTTCATATTAAAAATCAACAAGAATTTCTTCATTTCGAGAAAAGGTATTTGGCTAGACGAACCACTCGAAACATGCATATTTGACAAACCAACGAAAACACGTTTATGGTTTTGGACAGATGAACCAACACCGATTTCTTGAACAAAAAACAACTTAAACATTCAAAAATATTGGCGTCGTTTCTAAAAAAAAATAATTTACATCCCAATCTTTCACTAAATCGATTGGATCAGTATTCTTGTAATATTTTGAAGATCACACTTTTTTGAAATTTAAAATATTAAATATCATAAGTAATATTTGTACTTATCTGTAAACATGTTTCCTACAACCAAGCAGAAGTTATTCAACAACCCGATCAACAACATGTCAATTCCCACCACTAAAAACGATGACATTAACAAAATATTTTTTTAAAAATAAGGAAAAAATAGATCTCGTGTGATAAGAAAGTAAAAACCTTGGCATGGTGAAGATGGTTATATTGTTTTATAAGAATGGTTAGTAAAAAATTAAAATTGGGTAGGTAAAAGTATTTAGTTTTGACGGCTAAAAGATGCGGGCTAGAAGAAATAAAAATTGACGACTAAGAAAAAAAAGAAATAGAAGTTGGCTAAATATTTAGTTGAGTAGGTAAAAGTATTTAATTTTGGGGACAAAATTTACACTTTATTCGTTCAAAAAAACAAACATAAGAAGCCGGTTTGGAACCGATTCAATTAAAACCGGTTTGGGTATCGATTTCTATTTACCGTGCTTCTAACCGGTTTGGTCAAAAACCGGGTTTGAATAAAATAAGAAAACCGGTTCAGTTTAACCTGAACCGGTTTGAACACCTCTATTGTATGTCTATATTTTCCCTCTTCTCACTTTGAATACACACAAAAACATACAAACAACAAAACAAAATGATATGATATGAGGAGATAATGGCGACTGGCGGACGCAGAAGCGGATGTTCAGGGCAATCGTTATGGGAACAATCATGAACAATAGATCCCAGATTCTTCATGGATCACCCTCGAACTACTCGTAAGATCTCGATTCTCCCCGTTTCTTGAATTTGTTACTCCGTTAAGTTAATTTATTGAATCCGTTTACGTTTGATTAGGTTTTGATTTATTATTATATAGGACTAGTTATGGTTTTGGTTAGATATGGGGTAAATGCTTGTCTATATTATAATTATCATTGAAACAAACATTTATAGCAGCAGTATGGAATTCTATACAGTCGGTTATGGGATAATAATATAATATCGGTGATGATAATGACTGATATCAGTGTTTTAACTCTTAATAATTAATTGTCAAATGTTAGTGTTTAATGTTAGTATTATTAATCACTACCTACTTACTTGTTACAACTATTAGTGTTTTGCAAAAGGATAATTTGTTGATAGTAGGAGAGGACAATGAATTGTTAGTGTAATTAAATTACTATATATAGGAGAAAGTTAACATACAAACTGAAAAATTGTACTAAACATGCGAATCAAATAGTTTAATTATGCATACAAGTAGTGTAATTATGTTATTACATAGCAGCGTAATTACACCATATATGATGCAATTACACTACACTATGTTGTATATATAATTACACTACTTGATTTGCATAGTTAGCACTTTAATTTAATTTGTATTTGATCCAAACCCTGTGTGTGTGTGTGTGTCAAGTGTCAACAACATCGTTGTCAGTATAGAAAATCATGTTTTACATCATCTTCTATGAGTCAAACCAACACAAGAGTTAAATTCAAGTCTATTTTCATAATCACAATCAAACTTAAGTTTCACAAAAATATTTTACTAACATGAACACGACGTGCCTTTGAGACTGCCCTACTCAGATAAGTGAATGCTCGGTTGACTATCCCGAATAAGCTTTGACGTAACCGAACACATATACACGAATTTAATAAAAAAAGAAATGAAAAAAACCAACACGTATAAATAAATGTAAACAGATGCTATTTAAATGAACCATCATCCACAAACACAATTGAACAAATGAGACATTTGTTCATAATCGTTCTTTTAACTAAATGAAAAAAAAAATGTTTATGTTCGTTCGTCTATTAAATAAAACGAACATAAACCTTCCCACATAACTATTCACCAAATGTTCGGTTCAAGCTATATGTATACAATAGACTGAAAATTAGTTTATGCTCACATATTTATAGATGTATTTCATGTGTATAAAGAAAAAAAAGAGTGAATCGCAGAATAATAACAATCAGTTTCCAAGCAAAGGATAAGGCCAGAAATCATCAATAATCATAAAATCACTTAATGAGACATCATCCTTAAAACCCAAATAAATCATAAGTGTCATAAAGCATATGTAAGTGCATTTTTGTAGTTTAGATTATAAATCATTTTGCTGCATCGGTACTTTGGATTATAATTTAGTTCTCTACATTCTGGTTGGTGATGCATCTTAGATCTGAATGTATGCATAAATTTATATGTTTAAACAGTTATTACATGGTTATTGCTACTATTTTCACTAAACCATATGTTAATTGATTGATTTATCTGTTTAAATTATCTATATATTTTTGTTCTAACTATTGTGTTTGGTGTGACACAGTGAAGATGATTTAGATATGGAGAAGAATGCACTTGTGGATGCAGATGAGCGCAAACCACTGGTTAAGAAACCAGTTGAAGATGATGATAAAAGGTAACACCCCTATTAATCTTTTTGTTGTTTTTATCTTACGGTTATCTAATGTTTTTTTTTTTTTCAATATCAGTTATAGGAAGAGGTTTCTTGACAAGCTGACAATCATGAGCATCGGATACTCTAATTCAATTCATATAGAAAATAATTTGAATTAAGTTTAATAAGTAATATACTGAATCATGGATTTCATTTAATCTAGATCAAATATATTATTAATTTGTATATCTTTTTTTATCGATAACTAAATCTAAATATATTAAATAACTATTTTTTTCTTTTTTTTTATCTATTTTTTATTTATCTATTTAGTTTAGTACTCTTGGGAATCTTCAGTTTATCGGCGACTCCCTAGTGACAGGCTTGCTCATGGCATGACTTTTGGTGTGATATCTTTGGCTATATCCATTTTTTGTGTAGCCTTCTCTATGGTAGTATACATGATAGCCTTCAAAAATCCTACTCGATATTTGCTGGTGAGAATTCTTCTTGTTATTTACTATGGCAATGGCGGGATAGGCTTATTCATGTCCATTGTCGCCCATGCCATGCGCCAAAGAGCCTTGGTTGAGACCTTTGTGATTCTTCATGCCATTGTTATTGTTGTGTGGGTTGTACTTGAGTTTCTCTACTTAGGTTCCATCCATGTACTTGTTCGTTTTTTCAACGTTTTTTGGTTGAAAAAAACGTTATATTCCGTTTAAATGTTATAATAAAAAAACCTTGTTCATGTTATTGGTATTTCAAATGGTTGCCACTCTATCAAAGAAACTTGTCACTTAGTGGGTGTGTTGTTATTTTTTTCCGTACTACAATAGACGAGTGCTTTATACGGAACAAGACTCTGGATGTGATTTCAACTCCAAATAACGCGACAATGGCAATGATCATAAACAATCCATGCCGACCATTAATTTCAAAAGCAAATTGGTTTTATTTTGTTATTTGAGTATTAATAATCGCTAGTGCCCCCATGAAGGAGATTCGATGCAAAGATAGAGCGCACACCAAAACCCTGAAACAAAACATGTCAACGTTAAGGAAGGAAGGAAACTCTAGATTAACCTTAGACTATATATGAGCAAAATCAAACTTACCGTGAAACGAGACATGATGGTGATGACTCCATGCTAACTTCTAAACCTAACAAAAACAACATAATATAATATAACTAATAAAGCATATCCCTTGTGTAAATCTTGAAAATTGAATGTGATGGTGTTTGCTGTTGAATTCCGCTAGGATAACTTTAAGAGAGAAAGTGTTGAAGTGTGTATGTATACAGAGCCTTAGCGTTTTCTTAAATTGATTGACATTTGGTACAACTAAACTTCATTGTTGTTTCAAGAAAAGTTCACTTAAATTACATGACATTTAGCTAAGAATTGTTTAAAACATATGTTAGTTTTATGATTTACTTTGTACATGGTGAGTTAGATAGTGGTCGGAATTGTTGACTAGAAATAAATGCTCCATAGCCTCTAAATCTTATGCTCCATCAAGCCTAAAAATTCCGAAAACATATCATTGATTAAGAAAACTTTAAAAAATAAATAAATAAACATGAGCAAAGTAGCATACCCTATAAACTAAATCCTCAAAATAAACCTCAAGTCAAAAACCATGTCAATACTATTAACAAGCATTAACAAAACTAAAACCATAGTCAATACATTACAAAACACATATCTAACTCTAATAATTATGAAATACATAAACGAACCTACAACCTCAAAACTCAAAATCAATTTCTATTTTTATTTCGAAAATCAAGTATTATTTGAAAAACCAAAAACATCGAGGGAAAAAACAAACCCTTATGACAATATCAATAAATAACAATTTATTTATTTATTTTAAAATCAAGCTTTTGAAATTGCAATTAACATAATCAATTTCAACAAGAAAATTAAAACCCTAGACCCAAACAGCCAACCCATAATCAAATCATCAAATCTAGACAAAAATAATTGAATATCCACAATATGAAGAACAACTTAAAAATCTAAAAATAACCTCAAAAGAACATATATGAAGAACAACTTGGACCAACAAATACAACTTTTAATTTTAATACGAATAAAGGATAAACATAACATACCAAATTTGAGGGTACACCATTTCCAGGACAAGCTAAAGAATCAGCTAAACCATTTAGTAAAAAAAAACCAACCATCTGTTCACATCTTGGTGTCGATGCCGGAAATCAATAGTACAAAAATTCAGATTATAAAAATAAGGAAGACGATAAAGAGATAGAGAAAGGGAGAAAATTGATCTAGATAAAATGGAAAATGTGTGGATATAGTGTTGTTAGGATATATATAGAGAGAAAAACATTTGATGTTGATATTCTTGTACTATAGCAAAAGACAAGAAAATGGTAGATGAGGAAATGACCAATACACCCTTTTTGACAATCTTGTATTAAACAATAAGTTGTAGATGCGGCACAATATGGACTATGGAAATGATGATTAATGGTTTCACAAGCCAAGCTTAATCAGATTTTGAGAGAGAATCAAGAGAAAACTAACTAATTCTTAAAGAGAAAATTTAAATACACCTAAAAATTATTTTTAACTATAAATACAAAAAAAAAATAAATTAATTTCCGTTTTCCATTATTAATATATTTTGTTATTCTTCACTGGAAAAAAATAAAATAAATAAAAAATAATAAAAAAATGTTGCAATGCACATACGTATTACTGTGTGATATTGTTGTATTACAAAAGTTGCAATGTTCATTATTGTTTAATTGAACATTAAATATTTAACATGCCCATTACAAACCAAGAAAACCAGAGATGAACACCCATTTTGTTAAAATTCGGTTTACGAATTTCAAGTTAAACCGAGAAAATCAATATGCGATCGGTAAGAAATGGTGAACAAGAACAAAATAAAAATATCACCGGAACCAAGGGTTATATTTCTAATTGAGGAAAACTTGAATGGGCTTTTATTTCTAGACGACTCTGAATGCTCTAAGTGTGACTAAAACGGGAAAATTGTCAATTTCGATAATATTTGCTTTTATATACACTGGAAGATAATAATTGTGTAGTTATCTAGACGACCAAACACAATGTTATATCGTGGACCACATGTATTGTACGGGGTTCATGTATCAATTCTGTTTAAATTTGTGTATTCATATGAAAAGACACAAACAAGCAGTTAAATGTAGCCATCAAACGTACCGTGTTTCACATTTTTATTTATTTTTTAGTGGTTCATATGTTTCATTAATTTTGAAGAAAAACTTATTTCCTAAAAAAAACTTAAAATTCAACCCTTCTTGAAGAGGTAGGTTCCCGCAAAGCCCAGTTGGACCCACAAGACTCACCTTGAAGAAGTACGTCTACGCAAAGACCAACTGGATCCGCAAGACCCACCATGCTCAGAGAGATGAAGACCTTACACGCAGTAAGCCAGCTGTCCCCGCAAGAAAGCCTCCCTTGGTACAGTACCCTGCCTGTTCCCGCAGCTGTGGGTACAAGCCAAGAAGGAAGGCTACCCGCACTAACAGTAAGGCTACACGTATAAGGCACTAACTCTTAATACTTCAGTAATGTCACCTGAAGAAGGAATGAGCAGGGCGGGAATATTCCCGCACAAAAGAGCCAGTCCGTACGCTTCTAGAAGATTTTTTGTACTATACCTACCAAGGTATGGACAAATAGACAAGATCTGACAAAAGCAACCCATGAACCAATCACAGGGTGACAGCTCACTGACAATAGTACGAGGAGGAGCACGCTCCAGTACAAAATGTCACTATCAGCCGCTGCCTACCCACCAACTCCCATCATGGCACGAACGTAGCCCATAGTTGGTGGAAAAGGAATATTATATACAACTGGTCGTACCTGCTTGGAAACCTACCTTCGGCTATAAATACTCCAACACCTTGGAACGGTATCAACATCTTCTCTCTAGCTATTTCTCTCTATATACACTTATATTCAGAGCAACCTAGTCTGATTCTCACGCCGGAGGGTGGTCACAAGGAGGAACCCCCCCTTTCTCAGTGACGAGCTTACGGTGTCTGTTTTGCAGGTTGAGAATAATAGCCATCTTTGCCGGACCTAACCCTCGTGGGAAACATCTACTTAACCCTAAGATCATCCTTAATCTGCCGGGGTCATCTAGTGTTTCTTCACTTCTATTCCTTTATGATTATCTTATCTATTGTGGGATTTTTTTATATAAAGAAATTTATATTTATTTGCATTGTATTTATGTAATATTTGATTTATTATTCTTTATAAATATTGTTAAATATGAATTAAGATCAGAAAGCAAACTATAACCTAGTTTCAATATATGAAGTATTTGTATAAATAACATATTTTCTAGTAAAATCGTTAATCAGCTATTCCAAATCAACTTGTTAAAAGGGTAAATCAAGCCCAACTTAAATAAGCTTGCATAATAAATAAGACGAAGTCCAAGTTTCACTTCTCGAATTCAAAAAGACCCGTAGATTTAAACAAGTATTGTTTAATAGATTTAATCCGATGTATAATACATGATTTATAGTAATTTTATTATATTTAGAATAGTAAAATGTTACTATCATCCATGTAGTGCACTTACCCATTACTTATCCAGTTTTGTCATTTATGTCCAAAAAGCTATTTTTAGCATTTCCCTCACCATGGTTTCATTTGTTTGTCATTCC
Organism: Bidens hawaiensis; assembly: GCF_021521415.1. NCBI lineage: Eukaryota > Viridiplantae > Streptophyta > Magnoliopsida > Asterales > Asteraceae > Bidens > Bidens hawaiensis. The sequence continues at coordinate 191,734 of NW_027494643.1, read as the reverse complement.
AGTCAAACTCGCTAAATCGTTAGTTTTCTCATTTATGTTAAACATAAAGGGACAAGCATAAATAAACAAACATGGACGGATGTTCATGAACAAAAAGAACATATATAACGTGTATTCGTGTTTGCTTGTTTGATCATCTTTGTTACATAAACAAACATAAATAATCTACTCGTCGAACAATTCACGAACAATAAATAAGCATTTAGTAATTTTATTATATTTAGAATAGTAAAATGTTACTATCATCCATGTAGTGCACTTACCCATTACTTATCCAGTTTTGTCATTTATGTCCAAAAAGCTATTTTTAGCATTTCCCTCACCATGGTTTCATTTGTTTGTCATTCCAGTCAAACTCGCTAAATCGTTAGTTTTCTCATTTATGTTAAACATAAAGGGACAAACATAAATAAACAAACATGGACGGATGTTCATGAACAAAAAGAACATATATAACGTGTATTCGTGTTTGCTTGTTTGATCATCTTTGTTACATAAACAAACATAAATAATCTACTCGTCGAACAATTCACGAACAATAAATAAGCATTTAGTTTGTTTACAAGACTAAAACTGAGCTCCAACTTGATCTCTTGAAAACCAAACAAACCGAGTCAAGCCTAGACAAACTCATACTCAGCTTTAGGGGTGTGTTCAAAACCGATTTTTCAAGAATTTGGATATCGTATATTTGAAATTTCGGATAGTTGATATCATTATCTGAATCCGTATCCGAAATTTCGACTATCAGATTCTCAGATATCCAAAATTTCAGACATGGGTTGGGATATCCGAAACTTATAAATAACCTTTATCATTTAATAATTATAAAAATATTTCACATAATTTCATTTTAGATATCCAAGTATCCAAAAATTTTCAAAATATGTGAGTTTCCTCCTGAAAGTAGAATGAAGATAATCGGGCAACCCGTCAATGTTTCTAATTAGTCGTTAAACAAAAATAAATAAATATACGAATCCGAAAATTTAACCATCCGGATCCAAATTTATTTATAATCAACAATCGCATAATTTCACAAAATAATCCAATCATACTAAAAAGAAACTTATATATGGGGCAAATGATAGCGGCAGCCACATTGTTAACATCATCAAATTCGCATCAAATCAAATAAAATCAAATCTCCATTAAACCCAACGCGTTACGCAAAACACAAACTCTAAACTCTATTTAATCCCTAACCTATTATCCTCAATTACTCATTAAACCATGGACTCATCTTCGATTATTATTCCTACACTGATTCAACTACGAGCATCCGCAAACACGTTCTTATCTCAATTCGAACCGCTAGCAATCGCTATTATTCCAATCGTTACGTTTTTACTCGCGAGAATCATTCAATCGATTATTCAAGTGGTTCACGACAACGGAGTTAAAGCCACGGTTATTAAATTCGTCATGACTTTAGTCAAGTAACTATTCATTCACTTATTATTATTATTATTAGATAATATCATTTCAATTAGTTCGAACTCGTTAGTTTCACACTTTAGCTTTGACTCGTTTTAAGGAGCTCGAGCCGAGCTTAGGCTCGTCCAAGGAGTTTTTTAAAACACATAAAGATAATTAAAAACGTTGATAAAAATTAATATGTAATAAAAGATCCGGCTCGGATAGTTTACTAGTTGTTAATTTCGGCTCGGATAGTTTACTAGTTGTTAATTAATTTATCTACGTTTTTAATTATCTTTATATATTTTTAAAAAACTCCTTGGACGAGCCTAAGCTCGGCTCGAGCTCGTGCGCAAGACCTTATACGAGTCAAAGCTTGGCTGATACTAGTCAAGTAAGTATTCACTTATTATTATTATTATTATTATTATTATTATTATTATTATGTTTCGATAATTAGATAATAACATTTCAATTAGTCCGCCTCTTTCATTTCACATTACACAACTGAGCTTGAGCCGAGCTTTGACTCGTTAAGGCCCTGCACATAAGCTCGAGCCGAGCTTAGGCTTGTTTAAGGAGTTTTTTCAATATATATAAAAATAACTAAAAACGTATAAAAATTAATTAATAATTAGTAAACGATCCGATCCGAGCTCGGCTCGGATCATTTATTGCTTATTAATTTATATACGTTTTTAGTTATTTTTATATATATTGAAAAAAATCCTTAAACGAGCCTAAGCTCGGCTCGAGCTCGTGTGCAGGACGTTAACTGAGTCAACGCTTGGCTTAGCTCGGTTGTGTAATGTGAAATTGATAAATAATAAATTCTTCATGACACTAGTCAAGTAAGTGTTCACGTATTATTATTGTTTCAATTAGTTTGAACTTGTTAGTTTCACACTTTAGCTTTGACTTGTTTAAGGTCCTGCACACGAGCTCGAACCGAATTTAGACTTGTTTAAGAAATTTTTTAAAAATATATAAACATAATTAAAACGCATATAATTAAAGTTTTAAATGATCCAAGCCGAGCTCGGATCGTTTACTAGTTATTAATTAATTTATTTACGTTTTAATTATGTTTATAAATTTTAAAATAACTTTTTAAACAAGCCTAAACTCAGCTCGAGCTCTCGTGCAAGACCTTAAACGAGTCAAAGCTTGGCTGAGCTCGGTTGTGTATTGTGAAATCAATACCTAGTAGCTCGAGCTCTTTAATTTCACACTTTACAACCGAGCTGAGCTTTGGCTCGTTTAAATATTAACCGAGCTTAGGCTTATTTAAGAATTTGTTTCGAAATATATAAAAATAATAAAAAACGTATATAAATTAATAAATAATAAATAGCCGAGCTCGGTTCGGGCTCGAATTGTTTACTATATTTATTTATTTACATGTTTAATGATGTCTGTATATTTAAAAAAAAAAAAAAAACTTAACGAGCCTAAGCTTGGCTTGAGCTCGTGTTCGAGACCTTTAATGAGTTAAATCTTGGCTGAGCTCAGTTGTGTAATGTGAATCTAATAAATAATAAACAAGCTGAGCTTGAGCTTGAAAAAACGACTCACAAGCCGACCCTCGAGCTTTAGAAAAAGAATTCAAAAAGAGCCGAGCTTGAGCCTAGTCAACCTTGGGCTTGGTTCGGCTTGTTTACACCCCTAGTTGCATCACATATCATCGGTTGTGATTTTGGATAATATTTATTGATATTTGCTTATGAAATCTTAACAGGTTGGTGCCTGGTGTGCAGAGGCATATTGATGCTGAAAAACAAAAGGTATGGTGTATGTTGAATTCTTAAATTGCAAATATTTAGGTTACATGTAATTAATTAAGAGTTCATGCATTTCGAGTGATTTATTAGTCATATGATGCACATGAAAGTCAAGCAGTATAATCTTCCAACTTCCAAGTAGCAAGTACTAGCAAATAGATGAATTTATTTAGAGTGTAACATACTAAACCTATGATAATCCAAATGAGATATTAATATAGGTTTGATAGTTAGATTACATGTATCATCTTTTGAATGAATTATATTAAAAATGGTAAACATGTTCTACAACACAGGTTGTTGAAAAATTACAATCTTCTGGTAAATCTTTAAGGGATGGTTGGAAAACCGAGCTTCCAAATACGGGATTAGGAACTAAGGTTCTCGAAGAAATGAAAGACTTAAAACAAAAGGATCCAGCTTGGCAGGGCAGATGTTCTGGTACAGTGTATGTTCTACAAACCTCATCTGCGATATTATTAGTTTTTTATATTTATTTTGTTATTTTTACACTCGAAATATATATTACTTTTTTTGCAGGTATATTGGAGGAAATGAATCTGAAGGTCACTTTTCATTAATAAACGAGGCATGTTCAATGTTAGTAAGATGCAGTTTTTTAACCTTCACAATCTATTCTATCTTCTTAATCTTTTAGACCATAAAATCATTTCAAATATTTAATGTTGTATTTTTATTTTAGGTTTGCACATACGAACCCGTTACATTTAGATGTATTCAAGAGTGTTGTGAGATTTGAGGCAGAAGTGGTTGCGATGACTGGTGCTCTTTTTGGAAGTAAAGAAAAGGCATCTGGAGGGAAAATATGTGGCAATATGACCTCAGGAGGAACCGAGAGTATATTACTTGCTGTCAAAACAACACGTGATTATATGAGGGCGAAAAAGAATATTACACGTCCCGAGATGTGGGTTTGATTCTCCTGTTTGTCCTAAGTTTACTTTACTATTTATGGTCGCAATACGGGTGGGTTGATGAGTTGTCATGCTGGGTAACGAGTCAAAACGGATTGGGCTATGATGGGTTGACTTTCCACCCATTTTGTCCATTTTGTTTATTGTAAAGAATTGACGGATTACATATGATAGAAACCATATTATTAAAGTAGTCAGGCAATTTCTTTTAATTGAAATGAATTAGGACAAAATGGGCGAGATTTGTAATGGGTCAAAAGTCAAAACGGATTCGGGTTAAATTGGTGTTTTAATTTGCTGGTTAAACGGTTTGGGCCGGGTTAGTCCGACTGCCGACTTATCCAGTATCCACCCTTTTTGTTTGGAATTTGTGTTTTGCAAATAACTAATGCATTGCATATGGTTTTAAAAATTATATTATTAATATAATAAGGTAGTTTCTTAACTGTAATGATTTACAAATGGTCGTGTTGGGTAACGGGTCAAAATGGACCGGTTAAAAACAGATAGTTTTAGTGTGCTGGTCAAACTGGCTGCAATGAGTCAACCTGTTATCAGTAAATAGTTGACTTTTGAGTTAAAATAATTACATGTAATCTATAAAGTTTTAATTTTTGTGTGCAGGGTAATCCCTGAATCTGCACACTCGGCTTATGACAAAGCTTGTCAGTATTTCAAAATAAAACTGTGGCGTGTTCCTGTGAATAAGGAATTTCAAGCAGATGTTAAAGCTATCAAGAAGTATATCAACAAAAACACCATAATGGTACGCGCTTGTTGAACCGGTCTACTGATTGCCATCTTTTCAGTCTCTTTGAATGTTCATAAAACTTAACAACTCAAACTTTAATTACAAATCAGATTGTTGGATCGGCTCCTGGTTTTCCACATGGAATCATTGACCCAATTGAGGTAAAGTCAAAGTTTTTGGGTCATTAACTTATTAAATAATTTGTGCACTGGTGATCATTTTGGGAGTTATACCTTGTAGGAGCTCGGTGAATTAGCAGTTAAATATGGGATTTGCCTGCATGTTGACCTTTGTCTTGGTGGTTTTGTGTTGCCTTTTGCACGTAAACTCGGGTGTGATTATCTTAGCTTTCTATTCATTACTATTATACTAATTATTGTTATTATTGTTGTTGTTAAGGGAGAATTGCGTATATACCCCTACAAACTTGAGAAATATCAATTTATCATATATTCCTTTAAAAAGTAGTTAAAATATTGAACTTACCTATTTCATCAAAATAATTTAAGAATATCATTTTACCTTTATTTTTCTAAAACATTAAGATTTCATATACACCGAATTTTATTCAACAAGATTTTATATTTATCCCTTAAGAATATTTTTCTTATTAGTTGGCCTAAAAAAGAGATTTGGTTAAAATTGTTGTTGCCGCTACAGTTAAAAGATCATATTTATGACAAGGGTAAAATGGTCATAAACTAAAAGTTCCTTTAAGTTGGGCTATATGATATTTTACAAGCTTGTAGGGGTGTATACGAAATTCACCCCTATTGTTATTCATAATATTATTATTTCAGGTATCCTATTCCACCGTTTGATTTTACTGTCCAAGGAGTGACCTCTATATCAGCAGATGTGCATAAGTATGGGTTGGCACCCAAAGGAACCAGTATAGTTTTATACAGAAACCATGAAATTCGGAAGGTAACTAGTCTATTAAGTTGCAATATGGTTTCAGTTTGTTTAATTATGTCACTATAATTCATCGTTTTAGCATGTAATATATTTACAAACTTCTAGTAACACAGGCGAAGCATGATTATCTTTTCAAAAAGTATCTAATTTATGCTGTATGTGTGTGTATAAATCAGGATCAAATAATTAAATATTAGTAAAAACCTATGAACTAACCAATGTTTGATGTTTGTTTTATATAACACAAAAATTCACACTTTTACTTCTCTATTGAAAGTCTTGTTAACTTTTAAGCATTAAAGTCGACAAATTTCTCAATTTTGTGTTTGTGATAAATATTAATTTTTTGGTTGATTTTTACTGGTCTTACCGATATTTAAGTTTTTATTATATGGTACATGAATTTTGGGTTTGCGCTCTTATTATCTGTCCTTGCTTTTTTCATATTTGATGATGGCTGGCGTGCTGGAATTTGGGTGACTTGTGTATCCTTGTGACTTAAACAGCATCAATTTGTTGCTGGTAAGATTCTTTGGGTCTATGTTTTCTCATAACCGAACCTAAACAAAAACCGACGCTTAGATTTTATGTTTTCATAAAAACCGAATTTTTGGTTCAGTTTCAATGTTGCATCTAACAAAAACCGGAAAGACCGAACCGAGTTTTTGGATTTTCATTTCTTATCATGAATGTTAAGTAATTTATAGGAATTTAACATGTAGTGTAATCCAAATATTTTAGGCCCAAATGTATGATAATCAGTTAATCGTTAATAAACAAATAGATTTACACCCAAATATTTCAAGCCCAAATAGTAACACCAAAAAAACCAAAACTGAACCGAACCCAAACTGAAAACTAAAACCGAACGGCTTTAAAAACTCTAAATGAATATTTTATTTTTGGTTCGGTTTGAGACCAAACCGATAAAGCATAACCCTCGTCATATGTGTTTAACCCGTTAATGATAAATCATAACCTAAATCGACCCAATTGTAAGTAAACAGATTTAAACTTCCACGTTTACTTATGGGCTTGATGTACGAAATTTGAAATACTTTTTTTAAAGTGCATTTTATGTTAATACTACAGTTACCGAGTGGTCTGGCGGTCTATATGTATCTCCAACAATTGCTGGCAGCCGACCTGGAAACGTGATTGCAGGGGCTTGGGCCGCCATGATTTCTTTAGGGCAAGAAGGTGACATATATAAATTTTTATTTTGATAATTTCTAGCCTTTTTTTATTACCACATTTTTACAATTAAACAATCATTATTATTTTGTATAATTTCAAAGGTTACCTTGAACACACAAGAGAGATAATGGAAGCATCAAAGAGAATACAACAAGGGTATTTTCTCTTCTTTTTATTAGAATTATTATTATTATTATTATTATTATTGCTAACATCGAAATTACTATTTACTAATCTGCCCATTGTTTGAATGTTTTGTAGCGCGAAAGATATCCCTGAATTATTTATTGTTGGAAGGCCCGATATGACAATTGTGGCGTTTGGCTCTAACGTTATTGACATATTTGAAGTGAATGACATATTGTCCACTAAAGGCTGGCATTTAAGTCCCTTGCAAAGACCCAACAGGTAAAAATAGTATTAATTTTGTTCAGTGAAATAATAATAATAATAATAATCAGGAAATTACATTTTGAACCTTATTGTTCATATTTCAGCATTCATATATGTGTGACCCTTCAACACGTTCCTGTTGTCGATGAATTCCTCAACGATCTTAAGGATTCAGTGCAAACCGTAAGTTTCCAATTTTTATTGCCTATCAAGAACTTTCAAATAATTCAAAAATACTTTTAAGAACTCCTAAGTAACGTTCTTTATATTTATTTATTTATTTTATATATTATTATTTCAGTTTTTTTTTTAAATTTCTTATGATGAACAAAACTACCCTCAAATAATATTAAATGTATGATCTTTATATATTTCCTATTAAGAACTTTCAAATAATTCAAAAAAATATAAGAACTATTAAGTAATGATCTTTATATATATTTATTTTATATATTATTATTATTATTATTATTTCAGGGTTTTTTTTTTAATTTTTTATGGTGACAAATCTATCCTCAAATAATATAAAATGTATGAAATAAATAATTAAAATTGCTAGTTAGGTGTGTGTGTTTTTTCTCACCATTGTTCATTAAATATTTTAGGTGAAAAAGAATCCGGGGCCAATAAGCGGAGGACTTGCACCGATATATGGTGCAGCGGGGAAGATTCCGGATAGAGGTATGGTTAATGAGTTACTGGTAGACTACATGGATAATACATGCTGATATGATTTTTGGGGGGTATTTGGATCCAATTCTTTCAAAGGAAATTGAAAATTGTGTGATGATGATGTGTAAACTTTTAGTTACAAACTTTGTTGATGCATATGTAAAATAATTAAAATATCATCTTTTTTTCTTTAACCCTGATTTAGCCGGTTTGAGATTTATATGGTTCGGTTCATGTTTTTGGTTTTAACGGTTTAATGGTCCGCCAAACCGGTTGCTTTTAAGAACTCTTATATGGAACTCAAATCATATTATTTATTATTTTTATTACACATATATGGAAATTTGGTTATCACATATATGTAAAATGTAAATATAACAAATAATAAAATTGTCATCTAATAATATTAAATATAATAAATAAATAAATAAAATGATTGGTTGTTACGAGTTCTTAAAGTTCTTAAAAAAATCTTGGAGGTCTTAATAATATCTGAAAGTGGCCGACCGGGAAAAAGTTTATACATTGTTAATAGATATACAAGTGAACCCAAAAAAGTGACACCAGTGGACGAATGGTAAATAATCCTTCGTAGGTCTGTCGTTGTTATTGAGATGTTATGTAACAAGCAACTTAGACGCTCCGAGGTTATATAAATCTTTTAATGAATATATGTTTATATGGAAGATTAAAAAAAAACTTCATTAAATCCACAAAACATTGCACAAAGCCACAAATTCAAGCATATAAAGGAATATAAGTTATACATGAAGCATATATACTCCCTTTTATTCTCTTCAACTTCACAAACTTTAACAATGCAATGCTCATATAACACTTGTCATTATATTACTTACCACAATGAAAATAAAATAAAATAAAATATTATACACCCACAAACATCATATCTTGCTTCTTGTTGCCCAAATCAACCAATCATAACCTTGCATGCCACCTTTTTGTTTATCTTTTGTCTTTTACAGTTCCAGCACCAAGTCTACATGAACAAATAAGAAAGATAACATTGCTTTTGGTTAGAGTTATACATATATACAGAAGTTGATTCTACAAAGCCAATTTTAAGTAATAAAATGCCAAAATCATATTAACACATATACTAGTTGCATAAAACGGTTTTGTAACCGAAACCGGTCTCTCTTGCAATGAATGAGCCCCTATATTTATGTGAGTGTGAGTGTGTGTGTGTGTATATAGATATAGAGAGAGAGAGAGAGAGAGGTGCACACGCTATGCAGCGAGGAACACAAACTCTTATAATCACGTAAGTTGTAACATGATAAATTTGTTTTGAATTAGAAAAAACCATCGCAATAACATACCCAAATTACAAAGAATAAAATCTTTGATTTTATGGTTTATTATTAATATTTTTATATTATTAGCGTATGAAAAAGTTATATCCGTTTAAAAATCATGGGATGAAGTTAGTTTAAAAGTCAATATTTTTAAATCGGTTGTACCATATTTTTTAAATCTTTTTAAAAGTTACAATTACTTAAACTTTTAAAACTACGTAAAATTACTTTTTGTCGTCCTTATATTTATATGTATTATAATATCGAAAGCATATACATATAGATATGCATGTGCGTGTATAGGGGCGCATTCTTTTCAGAACCAATATTATGTTAAGAATCACGAGAACTGCAAAAAACACCGGTGCATTTCACTTCAACATAAAAGGTGCATATATGCATTTAGACAAAAGAAAAAAGACTATTAATATTATATTTTATAAAAATAAATCTTAAAATATTAAATTCTATATATTTCATATTTAAATAATATATGGTGAGTGTTTAGAATACTTACAGTCAGCATCTGATTTTATCCAGCATTCTCTGTTCCCATCTGAATCAGACACACAACATCCAGATGGCATGTGGCCCACAGTGCCATTTTTAGTAATATCCACCATAGGAAATATAACATCTTCAGACAACATGTTGCCTTCAGTAACATGTTTTATATTATTTTCAAACTTGGGTTCAATAGGATGTCCTTCAGGGTGAACCTTCCTATGAAACATTTGTAAAATCTGCATGTATGTTCCACATAACATGTTAGACATTTACTCGAATAATATTAAAGATCAGCATGTTAAATGAACCATTCGGTGGAAAGTTCGTTATTTAGTAAACAAACAGACATGAACATAACCTTTTATTCATTTAGTTAAACAAACGAACGTGAATACATGTCACGTTCGTTCATTTATGTTCGTGAACTATCATCTATGTTATTTCAAACTAGTTTGTTTATTAAGCAAACGAACGAACATGAACATAACTTTTTTGTTCTTTAAGTTAAACGTATGAATGCGAATATATGTTTCGTTCGTTCATTTAAACTAGTTTAAGTTCATTCGCTTACATTCCTTAATTTATGTTTGTATAAGTTCGTTAATATATTCATATAAATTTTTAGGCCCGCTATAATTTAGTCTAGTTTTAATAATCGTTTACGCCTCAGATTTTTTTTTTCACGTCTACTATTAAATGGTTTTAGCCATTGTTTTAAAAACCGGTATTTTACTTTTATCGAACTGCGCTAAAAAATGGTACAACCGATTGCACCAGGTTATACCGGAAGGTTTAACCGGTTGAATAGTTTACTTTATAATTTTCTATAAATGTAACTTCAATCCAAAAAAAACCCAAATGTAAATGATTCCATAACAGAAAATAATCCAAAAGTTAAATCCATATTGAAAAAAAATGATGCAAAAAGCACTCAATTTTATAAAAAGCAGTCCTAAAGTTTACACGTTTGAATGTTAATTGTTGGGTTAAAAGTAATTTTGAAAAAAATATGGGCCGCAAATATCAAAATATTTCTCGAACATAAAACCGGTTTGCCGGTAGGAACCGGCATTTTAGACAAAAACCGCCGGTACGATGTTCTAGCAACCAGCCATTAATACTGGACTCAAAATACCGGCTTGCTGTGCGAAATCCAGTTCAACCGGCCAGTTTGAACCGGTTTTTAAAACAATGGTATTAGCATACGTTCGTTAATATATTCATTAAAATTTGTTTATGTTTGTGAACCGTTCATTTATACTGTTAACGAGCCACACCAACGAATACAAACACACTCAATTTCTCAATGAAAGAACACGAACAAGAAACCTTCATTCGTTTAATTGTTTGTGTTCGATCGTTTTTCCAGTTAACGTTAAACGAACGAACACGGATATGACTAGTATACCTTACGCGACGGCTTTTTATCGCCCGTGGAGTGTTTAGATGAATGTGTTCTTCCTTTAAGTATTTTCTTCATCAAGCAAACCGCAGACTTTTCGCTTTCTTTCTCTTTAATCTTTTCGGTTTTAATAAGTTTTCCGCCATTAATAACCTCTTCAACTACTTTAGTCTTCTGAAACAGTTCTCCAAGTGATGTTCTATTTTCCTTGTCTTTCTTTGCTGTTACTGATACCGATACTGTTTCCGACAACTCAATAACCGAACCGAACAAATAGTCTTGCAGCGGACAAACAGCCGCTCCACTTTCCCTACCTTCGGGTTCCAAAACCTTTTCCAATTCATCATTAATGAGCTTTAGTTCATCATCTGTCGGTTCGGTTTCTTCCTCAATATTATAAGTGGAAAAAGTTGGTGTTTTCGGTTCATTAGTTACTGTTTCTGCAGCTAAGGTTCCTATTGCAAGGAACCCATGAAACAGTTCAGAGAAAACAGCAGCCGAGTCTTCTTCTTCGGCTGCTGTTTGCTTTGTGGTTTAAATGCATGTGAACGATTTACGAAACTGCCCTTCTCGTTGCGGTTTGTTTAAAGTCTTTGCGTAGTAGTGTGATTTGGGATAGAGTTGTATGTCGTCGAATGATGGCTGGCCCGGAAGACATGAGCAAGAGTTTCCTGCTCATTAATTATGGAATACTGTCATAACGGGTTCGGGTTAAAACGGTCATTTTCCAAAAAAGAAAAAGTTTGCGGATTTTTTTTTTAACAAGATAATATTATTGCAACAATAATCTTTGGAGTAAAGAGACTTTGGAAAACTTTAAGCCGTTGGCGCTTTAACTTATTTGTTCTGGCCCGTTTGATATAAACACAGCCCGAATCAACCCATTAATAGGTAAATAAGTTGAAATTGCCACCTCAAAATAGTAAGGGTGTTCACGGTCCGGTTTGCCGGTTTTAACGCAAAACTTTGAGCCTAACTGGTTATTATGGTTTGGGGAAATACACAAACCAAACTGGTGATTTTCACGGTTTTACTGTAGACGGTTTGGTTTTGTTGGTTTTAAACAGAATAAACTTTTTTGAAGCATAACTTTGTATACATTTAGAAGAAATGATATTTGTCAACATGAAATACTATTACATAATTATAGACATAAATAATAAATGGTAAACAAATGGCTCCAAGTTCGAAACCGTAAATCATCAAGTCATTAAAACCGAACCATTCAAACCGGCCAACTTCCTTTGGTAATGTATCATACTATTATATAAAGGTTCATATAATTTGAGATTGTTATTTTATGCTTGTGTAAAGATAAACTTCGAAAATCATAAAATGTGAGTAAAACGAGTCTAAATACGAGCCGAATATGATATAGGTGAATGGACAACGTCACAACGGGAGAATAATAACGTACTTGGAGCAAATTCTGTCGACGGCTCATTGTTCGTCTGCCTAAACTTATGCTGCATCCAATCAAGCAACTGAAAACAAACATGTCAAGCATGAATCATTATAAGTTTATAACTATGTAACAATATTATTTTCTAAATATTTATAACATTACCTTCATTTTCAATCCTCTAGAGAGCTTAGTGAATAATAAGATATATGATAATGTGAAAGTATATGAAAGGTTCCTATTTATTATGATATTTAGTATAGGTTTATGAAATTCCAATTCATGGCTTTTAGACAAGAACATATAGAAATAACAAAGTTAAGGGGCTGGATGCATGTGCAAAAGATCAAATAATTTGGTCAAATAGTCAATGGTTAATTAGTCACCTTTACTTTATGTTTTTGACACATTATGTGATGTGTTGTAATATCAATATGCATGCATTTGAGTTGATCCTAGGTTTTGTGCAGTGTATTTGAAATTTGCCAAAAACATTTCTTGAATGTTAGTTACATTAGGTTGTGGCGGTGGTGATGAGAGCCGGAACTCGTTTTTCGAATGTGCTAATTTATGTGTTACAAATTACGGGTGTAAACGAGCTAAGCCTGAGCTTAGCTCGTTTTGACATATGAGAGCTCGTTTATTAATTAATATACGTTTTGAATTATTATTTTTTATATAATTGAGAAAAACTTTAAACGAGTCTAAGCTCGGATCAAGCTTGTGTAGTACCTTAAACGAGATGAAGCTCGGCTCGAGCTCAACTAGGTGATGTGCAAATGAGTCGAGCTCAGCTCGTTTAACTTGCACATAGCTCAAGCTTGACTCTTTTCAAGCTCTATTTCAAAGCTCGATCTCGGCTTGGACTCGGCTCATTTACTATTTATCATTTTTGTTATATAAATATATTTATTTTTACATATTTTTTCTATTATAAATTTATGTATGGAATAATATATATTAGTTAGCTATTTTTATTATTTTTTCATAACATTTATATATATTAATTAATAATTATTAAATATATATTTTAAAAATTTTATAAATGGCAGCATTGTTTAGGCTCGCGAGCCGGCTCGAGCTCGATAAGTGAAGCTCAGGCTCGGGCTCGTTTATTAAACGAGCTTGCTTTTAGGCTCGAGCTCGGGCTCAGACTCAATTAAGCTCGGCTCGATCGAGCTTTTTAAGGAGCCGATTCGAGTAGCTCGACTTGTTTGCTCCCCTATGTAAAACTAATATATAGAAGTCTACAAAGAGAATTTAAAAACATACAAGACTCGTTAAAACTCCACAAGCCTAAACTAGCTTCACATACAAGGCTCGATAACTACACGAGCTTTATTTGAGACTTTTTGCACCCCTAGTTACAATGAAATTGTCTCTATGGTTAGGTTGATGGTTACATGAACAGTTAAATATTCAAGCTTGTACTTATTGTTTAATGTTTAAATACTTTAAATATACAACTTCATGCTAATTTGGATGCATTTATTTTGAGCAATTTGGTCACATCAAGCATGGTCCTACATTAATAAATAATTTTACTTTGTTTACAAATAAAATCAGAAGAACAATACAATTTAATGAGCATCAACATATTACCTTAAAAATAGTTATGAATATGAAAATACACATGTACTTTCTAATCATGGATTGATACATTTTGGAAAATTGGTTTTAAATACTCCCAACTATCATGTGTTGGCAAATAATGGGCCCAACTTTACATTTTGCTGGTGATGGTCCCAACTAAAGACCTATTTGTTTTTAACAGTCCGCGACTAACGGATGACTAACTCCGTTAGTATTATGCTGAGTTGGCCATCCAGCTGTTAAAAACCATCTGACGTGGAACGATTACGTAGCTATGATCTCTTTATAAACTCAGGTGACGTAGTTGACCAAAATCATAACCCTAAAATACCCAATTGAGCAAAATGAAGAACCCTAAAACACCAAATTGATGGAATTGAGCTCCCAATCGTCTTCTTCATCTCGTTGGAAGAAAAACCCTAAAAGGTTCTGCGACTAACGAATGACTAAAATTCAGGTCAATTTTAGTTCTAGGTTTTCAATGGTGGGTTTTTTCATTAGAAGTCTATAAACGGGCTCCAATTCGAATCCATAATTCGTGTTAGTTGATTACAGATTGCAATTAAAATCTTAGGGCTTTTATTTGGTTGATAAAAACGAGTTGAATGATATATTTATTACCTCGAATGGTGTTCGAATTGATATCCCGAAGAGCCTTGCCGGAATTCAAACAATCCACTGGAAAAATGATTTTTGATTTTTTTGGATTCAAACTATCTACTTATGGTGGTGGTGATTCGTTTATTCGCCGGAAATACGTGGGTGCGGGTAGGTGTATGCAGTGGGAGGGAGGAGCCGGAAAAACGTGATGCAGTGGTGATTTGTTTTCCGACGATTGTTGCAGGTGATGGCGATGGTGGTGGATGCTAGAGAATTAAGCAGGGAGGAAGAAGACAAGTAGACAACACATGTATACATACATACATACATATATATATATATATATATATACTTATTATATATTATATATTACTTCGATTGCCACATAAGCTGCCACATATGTAATATTTGACATCTAGGCGTGCAAACTCAGCAACCGACTAACGGAGTTAGTCATCCGTTAGTCGCGGACTGTTAATAACAAATAGGTCTTTAGTTGGGACCATCACTAGCCAAATGTAAAGTTGGGCCCGTTATTTGCCAACACATGATAGTTGGGAGTATTTAAAACCAATTTTCCATACATTTTTAGAATCTTATGTTTTACAAACAAGTTTTTGATGTTCTAGGTGATTAAATCTACCAATATATAGTATATGCGGTAAGGTGGTGAATCGATATCTGAATAACTCCCAAACGTCTTATTGATCTAAAAATATAACTAAAAAACTTGATTACATTGTGTAACCGACTAACCTTAACTTTGTCGTAAAAACATTACCAAATCTAATTACAATGTAATTAGAAAACTTAATAAATTATGACCGATTTGTCAATATTGGTCATCCAAGTTCACCGACTTGTGACTTGAGGTCCAAAACTTACCAACACTTAGAACTGTCTTAATAGTTCGGATTGAAACGGATCGAGCATAGTTGGCTAGGTTTGTAACTAAGTTAAGATCGAGATAAAGCTGGCTCTCTCAAACTCGCCCTGGTTTGGCTTGTGAACAACCCTTGTTATACTCCTCAAGAATGTGCTATGGAGGTGACTAATGGTGGGTTGTCTAGAAACAATATTCACTTAGATCAATCAATCATACCCAATAGATATCCTACCAATGGCGATGCTATTAGTAGAGTCTGGAGATTGTGAGATGTAGACCAACCGTACATCTATCCCAAAAGATAGAGAGGTTGCTTCACAAAGATATATTAAATATTAACAACAATTAATAATTTTTGATCTGATTTAAAAAAATTATTGATATCATATACACATTGAAAATACACTTCGGGCAACTTTCAATCCTTTTTACTCGTTCTTTTTTAACTTATTTTTTTTCCTTTGCAATGCTCATAGACCAATTATTAGAGATAAAACATAACCCTAAACGACGTATACAGTTCTAATTTGTGACCTCTGCTAAGATATCAATATTACACCCGGAAACAATTATTATGTCACTTTCGAGTTTTAACACGTTTCCTTTTAACTCGTTTTCTTCCATTAGAGATTAAAATAACCTGAGTCGACCCATCAGCCGAATTAAACATATACACGAGGGAAGGAATCCTAAGAAATGATTGATATGTTTCTCTTCTGTTTGTCTATTCTAGTTAAGCTTGGTATCAAGTCCACTAGTTCATGGTGATGATATTAGTGCTTAAAGCTAAAATCCATATGGTAATAGGAGCCCCAAATAAAGGGTAGTCAATTATATAATAAGATCTTCTTCATAAGCTCTATGTAGGTCCCTTGATAGATTGGTTCTTCCTTACTATGTACATCCATAATATTGAAAGATGTTTTCAAAACGGGACCGATCAGTAGAGTAGAGTAGAGATACTCATATTGAAATCAGACTCGAAATTCTTGAAATTCAAGATATTCAAATTCGATTCGGTTTCAGTAATCGAAAACGACTACAAATTAATGATTTTTAGTTTGATTCGATTCAAACGCATTTTGTTTTTATTACATATAAATATAGACACACACACACGCATTTATATAAAATTAAATTGTAAAAGTCTTTTTTAAGTACTAAATTCTAAAAGTTAAAATGTTTATCATTCAGGTAAACGAAACATTTAAAAGCTTTCTGGTTGCTTCCTACATTCTCTCAAGCCACCGGATTGCTTTATTTGTAAATGAAGGCTTCTCATGCATTTGATCCGAATTCACGGGTATGAGTTTCACCAAACCTAGATAGCCTTTAAACGGTTTATAACATCTCATGAAATTAAAAAATAATCTCACCGAATATTTATGAAATGAATATCTAATTATGGGTTAGCATGTGATGTTTTAATAGGTAAAAATAAGTTATATGTTTCGACCCGTTATCATAATTCTTATAAGTAAATAAATAGAATTAATCTTGAGGAAAATTCTAAACTAAGAAGCACATAGGATGTTTCATTACCTTGTAACTTATTTCATAGTTTGTGTCACATTATTACATTAATGTTATGTCCTACATTTGTTGCTTTCTCTATGGAATATATGTTTTATAATCACCTAATATTATGTCCTTAAGCTACTAAATGCCTATTTATCACTACACTATGAATTGTCACGGCCCATGAGGCCCATCAGCCCATATAATTAGTGTATACGCGTGACAATAATATTTCCAAATAAATAGTACAATAATTCAAGACATTTGATTAATATAAATAAAATTTTATACATTTAAATATGTAGGATAATATATACATAAAGATACATAGTCTTCTAAAGGTCGGTTAAGTACAATAACTATAACTTGTTTTCACTTTTTGTATCATTATAAATATGAAAAAAAGGTCATAAAATGGTTTAGTAAAAATCATAAAAACAGGAATACTTTTAAATATAATGACAAAAAAAAGTTAATTAAGTTTATGTTTTGACAATTTGTTATGATGAACCTTTTTATATGTTTGATAAAAAAAATTGTAGTTTCATTTGAATTTGTAATAGGATAGTAAATGATTCATAAAATTAATTAGGCTCTCGTTGTGAATCAATTATCAAGCGCCATACTCCGTGTCAGCAACAAGTACGACGCCAAACCACAACACCGCCACATTAGTGCCATGCCCATCCCCTTTTAACCCTCCAGCGCCATTCTCATGCCGGTGTTATCTTTTCATAGTGGATGCGGTCCACTTCAAACTCACCAATCATATTCAAACACACATACATTTGATTACTTTTTATTTGTTTCTTTTATTTTAAATATTAGGTGAACCAATTTAACCCATAACGCACTAGTTAAGTTATCACCTCATTGCCTACATGGCAATGACATGGCACGATACGTGATAACTAGCTCTTACTAGTTATCCCACAACACATAACCTATCCGTAATGGCTATGTCGACCTCATGAACTTCAGCTACAAGTAAAAATGAGATAAAGGGGTTTATCTAGCACTACCCTTTTTATATCACAATAAATATAACAAAAACATGTTCTATGTTCCTTAATATTTAACCACGCTAAAAGGCCATGCTTTTTTTATCAACTAGTGTGCGGATTATCTCTTGCATAGACGCATATTATCGTTAATTTGCCATGTGTGACGTACCCAGTTAAGCAACATGAACCGATAATACCGGCTTAGAATATGCATGATTCTTTCTTTATCAAAACTGTAAAACAGGTCCTTCGAGACTCAAAGCTGTCAGGTATAGCCCCTAAACTTTAACTTTTCAAAAGTTACTCTTTTAACCCAAAATGTAAAAAAACAATATAAACAAAAAGATGTAACAAGTGAACTCAAAATAATCAAGAACACAAGAACATAACTGAATAGTAACTAAATTAACTTCATTACTCAAACTTCTTATCTTTTGTTTCATTTTGACTTTTGTCAGCAGCCAACTTTGCTTCTGTCTCATATCTCTCCTTGAAATGTACCTCAAATGCTCTTGGAAGAAAATATGGAATAAAAAATGCAAATATATTGATTGAAAAATATGCCAAATTTGCCAATGCTAGACTTAGGGGTGTTCATCGAATCGAATAACGAATTTTCAAGTTAATCGAATCGAATAATTCGAATAATTTATTTTTTTTGTTGGTATTCGTATTCGATTCGTATTCATTTAAAAGTTAGATTATTCGATTTGTATTCGTATTCGTATTATATACAATATTCGAAATTCGATTATATTCGTATTTGAAACTCGAATTCGAATCTAATTCGAATAAATTCAAATTGATTCAAGTTCACTTATGTCAAAAACTTCAAAAACCATAAGCATCAATGTAAAGCACATAATTATAAGTTTGAAGTAGCCACAATACCACATGATAATAAGTTCAAAATTAAGTTATGGAAAAATTAAGAAATACCAGTATGGGTTATTGGGATTAATTATTATGTTTTGGACATTTATTATTTACGGATTTGATCAAAATCAATAATTAAATATATATTAATATATTATATAATTTGAATTCGAATTTCGAATCGAATAGAATAAAAAATCATGAATTCGTATTCGATTACTATACTCGAATACGAATCGAATCGAATTCGAATATATTGAAATCGAATTCGAATCTTCATATTCGAATTCGAATCGAGTCGAATTTCGAATGTTTCGAATTCGAATCAAATTTTGAACACCCCTAGCTAGACTCATTCCAAACCAATACCATGCAATATCCTGGTCCAATCAAAACATGACACGTTAGCATCCGCGGGTTCTTAACAGACTAGTTTGACGTCGTATGGTAACCGACCACATAACTGGTTAAGTCCATCTCAACCGGGCTAGATTTCAAACAATTTCTATACAAAAATTTGATACATTGATTTATATACTAATTCCGACTTTATATTTTGTTTATTCTAATTTTCATACATCATTGCGAATTGTGTGTTAACACTACAAATTCCTCGAAACCAAACCAGACTATCGATCATATGGTAACTAACTACATTACATGTTAAATCTATCTTAATTAGAGGTGCACAACCCGGCTTAAAACTAAAAACCGGTTTGGGTTGTAACCAGTTCGATTTGGTCAACAACAGTCAAAACTTGTTTATAATCAGTTTCGGTTCGTGTCGAAACCGGTTTGTTGACAAGTTTACGATCGGTTTTGGCCAGTTTTTGGCAGGTTTCGGTTCGGTTAACCGGTTTTGATAGAAAAAATTACAAACCAGTCCCGAACCTACGGTTTCAATCAGTTCCAAACCGGTTTATACATAATAGGCTTCAAACTAGTTGGGTTTCGATTCATTTAACTGGTTTATTTGCCCACCTCACCCCTAATCTTAACCAAACCAAATTTTCATAAAAGGAAAAAAAAAAATACATTTACAAAATCTCACATATTAATTTATTAATTTCCCACTTCATATTCCAATATTTTATTTATTCTAAATTTCATATTTTCTTAACATTACAAATCATTTATTAACACTCAAAACTCTTTGTAAAATCATAACTTCTAAAAACCAAAATAGTTTCACAATTTATTTCTAACTTAATTAAATATACCAGTTTAAACAAAACCCGTGTACTACATTGGCCTGAAAAACATCAATACATATATACCTGAACACGCGCATTGTCATCAAGCGATTTATGAACCCAAACATCTTGTATCCAATCCAATATCACAAACAACCTCCTAACCGTATACAACATCGGCACCAACGCTCTAACCGGAGCCGAAAACAACGACAACCCGCTAACAACATTCTCGGTCAATATTTGAAACGACAACAAAAATAACTGTGGTGTCGCGGATCTAACCGCCTCATTGTCACCCCTAGCAAACCCTCCTAACACATAAGCTAACGGTAAAAACAGTCCAATAACAGTTCCAACTAATGAATAGACACGTAACATTGTGTTAGGTTGAATAATAATAATATCATTGTTATTTTTATTATTATTATTATTATTATTATTATTATTATTATTATTATTGTTCTCCTTATTTTTCGCGGCTTCAAGAAAAGCGAGTCGCGACAGAATAAGGATATATGCGGTTGTGACCGCGGGGAACACTAGGTCGAATAATGGGACTAGGCCGATGGCGGAAAAGACCATGACGAATGCGACGAGTTGGAGTTAGATCCAACGGATGGAACCCATCATGTTAGGGGGTCGGCGGTGGTGGTCCGCGGCAGGTTTGGGTGGCTCTAAGCCGTGAGCCACCGCTAGTTGTACACCGGACATGTTTTGTTATTTAAGTAATAATAATAATAATTAAGGTGGTGAGGTTTGGAGTAAGTGTGAGTGGTTAAGGGATAAACATGTTTTTTAAGTAAGTGTTTTGAGATAATCAAGGATCTGTTTGGACACGTGGTGTGAAGAAACACTAAGTGACCCCGGCAGATTACGGATAATCTTAGGGTTAAGTAGATGTTTCTCACGAGGGTTAGGTCCGGCAAAGATAGTTATTCTTCTTGACCTGCAAAACAGACACCGTGAGCTCGTCACTGAGAAGGGGGGGTTCCTCCTTGTGACCACCCTCCGGCGTGAGAATCAGACTAGATTGCTCTGAATATAGGTGTATATTGAGAGAAATAGCTAGAGGATAAGATAAGATAATATGAGATGATGATACCGTTCCAAGGTGTTGGAGTATTTATAGCCGAAGGTAGGTTTCCAAGCAGGTACGGCCAGCTGTATAATATTCCTTTTCCACCAACTACGGGCTATGTACGTGCCACGATGGGAGTTGGTGGGTAGGCAGCGGCTGATAGTGACATTTTGTACTGGAGCGTGCTCCTCCTCGTACTATTGTCAGTGAGCTGTCACCCTGTGATTGATTCATGGGCTGCTTTGGTCAGATCTTGTCTATTTTGTCTATACCTTGGTAGGTATAGTACAAAAGATCTTCCAGAAGCGTACGGACTGGCTCATTTGGGCGGGAATATTCCCGCCTTGCTCATTCCTTCCTCAGGTGACATTGCTGAAGTGTAAGAGCTAGTGCCTTATGCGTGTAGCCTTACTGTTAGTGCGGGTAGCCTTCCTTCCTGGCTTGTACCCATAGCTGCGGGAACAGGCAGGGTACTGTACCAAGGGAGGCTTTCCTGCGGGAACAGCTGGATTACTGCGTGTAAGGTCTTCATCTCTCAGAGCATGGTGGGTCCTGCGGGACCAGTTAGTCTTTGCGCAGACGTACCTCTTCAAGGTGTGTCTTGCGGGTCCATCTGGGCTTTGCGGAGACCTACCTCTTCATAGTGGCATTGGAACTTGTACACGTGGCGACATGTTTTCATCCAGTATGTTAATATACTATATTGTTGTACGTAAATGTAAATAAGTATGTTGAACATGTTAAAAAATAAAAAATGAAAAATATAAACTTTGAAGATTATGTTTCGTGTAATGAGTGTCTTAATGGGATAACTTTTGAGTTTTTTTTTTCTTTTTTTTTTTAGTATTGATTATGTAAGAATATAAACGGATATATTTAATACTCGTAAAACTAAAAAGTAACCGTTGAGATTGAGACAGAGTATAAGACACGATTTTTATAATAAGATACAAGATTAAGATTATTAATATCTCAATTCTCAAACCCATCTTATTTTTATTGAAAATTATTTTATCTTAAAATTATTTTTACGAAAATATAAGGGGGGTGTTTGTGGGATTCCTAATTTGACCAGCTTTATAATATTTTTTCATAAGTTAATAAGTTACAATTTTGTAACTTATTAACTTATCCACTCACAATAACACACGATATCAAACATTGTTGAACTTTTTTTAAAAGTTAATAAATTATAAGTCGCTCAAAATAAACAATCTCAAACACCTCCTAACTTATGTATATAAAATTTATTGAATATTATTACTTTTTAGAGGTGGCATTAGGGGTATAAGGGTCCATACTCCATACCCTTCAATTTGGGGAGATTGTAAGTTTAACAAAAATAATAATAATGATAATGTGACACATTGGTTGAATTTAGAGAGTTAAGGAATTTGTGGTACATACCATCCACCGTAATAACATATCCTTTTTGTTAAATTAATATGCCTTATTTGTCATATTTGGATTTTGCTACTTTAGTAAATGGGAAAGAGCATTAACTTTATTACTTTTAAGACATAATGAATAACAAAAGCGGGTCGGTTCTTAAACCGGGTTGATTATTCCAAATCGAACCGCTATAATTATTCATACTAATACTTTAGTTCATTTACTTCATAAAACCATCCCCTGTACAAACCTTCTAAACCCCAAAATATTCATACTAATCAATATCATAGTGTTAATAATGTATCAAAATATAAGTCTGCTTAAAATCATTTTCACAAAATCATTTCGCAAGCGAAAACGCCACCCTAAACTTCGCCTTGCAACGTGTAATATATCATATACGTGCGTATCCATCTAACTACATAATCAAGCAAGCGTTCGGGTTCTCATCACTAAATAGCTGCGGGGCGTAAACGAGCCCCGGGGGGGCATTCGGATATGGAGAACCGGCATTTTTGTTGTCTTTATTCTTTTCATTCTTTTGGTTTTCGTCCTTCTGCTCACCATCTTTTTTGTCCTTGTTTTTGTTTTTCGGAATCACTATTTCCGCATGCCTTCCGGCCCGCTTGATAATGTATTCCAGTAGGTTTTTCGGATCCATTGTACCCTTTACTGTCACCTGTGATTTTTCCATCTCAACATTGACAGTTTGTACTCCTGTCAATCACATAACCATAAATAAATAAATAAAAACCGAATTTTGTAATGACATATACGCATGAGAAAAAAAATAAACCGGATAACTAAACTGATTATGCATTTGGTTATGGTTACATGTGTATAAATAACCGAATTAACGAAATTAACCGATATTAAAAGTTAAAACATCCTTTGTATTTTTTTTTATTTTTAAAATAATATTTATATCTCAAAAAGACTATCTAATACAGTAATACTGTCTTATAAATAGCATATTAGTTATTTTATTTTGTTATAAATTTAAAAAATTACTTGTATTTTATGTGACTTGGCATATTAGATCCACACAGTCTAAAGCGGGCGGTGAAGAGGTAGGTCCCAGCAGAGCCCAGTTGGACCCGCAAGACTCACCTCAAAGAGGGACGTCTGCGCAGTTGAACCCGCAAGACTCACCTTCAACAGGGACGTCTGCGCAAAGGCTAAACTCGCAAGACTCATCTTGAAGAGGGACGTCTGCGCAGAAACCAACTGGATCCGCAGGACCCACCATGCTCAGAGACGTGACGTCCTTACGCGCAGTACGCAAGCTGTTCCCGCAGGAAAAGCCTCCCAATGGTGAAGTACCCCGCCTGTTCCCGCAGCTGCGGATACAAGCCATCAGGGAAGGCTACCTGCGCAGCAAGGCTACACGCACAAGGCACTTAACTCTTAAATAATTCAGTAATGTCACCTGAAGGAGTGAGCAAGCCGGGAACACTCCCGCCCAAAGCCGGGAATACTCCCGCCCAAATGAACCAGTCCGTACGCTACTGGAGGACCTTTTGTACTGTACCTGACGAGGTATGGACAAAAGGTCTGACCAAAGCAGCGACAGCTCACTGTGACAAAGGAATAGTACACAGCCGGCCTGGTCACTATCAGCCGCTGCCTACTCAACAACCCCTGTCACTATTAGCCGCTGCCTACTCACCAACCTGTCGTAGCACGTGCATAGCCTGCAGTTGGTGGAAAAGGAATAGTACACAGCCGGCCTGTTCCCTATCAGCCGCTGCCTACCCACCAACTGCCAGCATGGCATGTGCGTAGCCCACAGTTGGCAGAACATGAATACTATTCAGCCGGCTGTACCTTCTTGGAAACCTACCTTCGGCTATAAATACTCCAACACCTTGGAATGGTATGGACACATTACATTACATTACATTACTTTATCACATCTTATCTTCTCTAGCAATCTCTTAATATACACTTATATTCAAGAGCAATCTAGTCTGATTCTCACGCCGGAGGGTGGTCACAAGGAGGTACCCCCCCTTCTCAGTGACGAGCTCACGGTGTCTGTTTTGCAGGTCATCTGAAGAACCATCTTTGCCGGATCTAACCCCTCGTGGGAAACATCTATTTAACCCCCAGATTATCCGTAATCTGCCCGAGGTCAATTAGTGTTTCTTCATTGGCGCCATCCGTGCATAAAAGCTAGAACTAATTCATTCAGTTTTTTCAAACTTCTGGAAAGATGGTTAAGGTTACTCCGTTGCCAAAGCCAGCGAGTGACCAAGAAATCCCGCTAATCACAACCCCAGCTACTGGGAGGAACACCGGCGAGAACACAAATTTTACGAACACTACCCCGGTTACTCAAGCCGGGGCAAGTGCAGTAAATTTTACGAACACTACCCCGGTTACCCGAGCCGGGGCAAGTGTAGTAAACAATCCTTCACTGGGATTCACCAATACCCAGTTGGAGAGACAACAGACGAGGCTCCCCCGCCAAACACTCGATCAAGTTAAAGCGTGGGCCGAAGCACGTCAGAAGGAATTTCAAGCTGAGTTGGATGAACGCTTGCGTTCACTCCAACAGGCTGACGAATTCGGAAGCACTCAACAGCTCAACATGAGCAATGAGTGCGAGTACTTGGACGATGATTCGGAGGAATCCGACACCGACGCAAACCCTCGCCATAGGACGAAAGGGAAGCGTAAGGAAACGGACTTCCAACCGAGAAGGAATTTTGGAGAAACCTTCAAACCAAAAAACGCGGGTGGAAACCCACGTGACTTCTCTAAAACCTTCAGACCAACCGCTGCAAATGCGGGAACCTCCAAGTTTGCAAGGGACATTGCGGAAGCAATCGCCCCAAGAAGTGCCAAACAGATGTCCAACATCGGCACTTATGATGGTATATCCGACCCAGACGATCATTTGAACAGATTCATAGCGGGGGCAACCGTCAGCAACTGGACGGAACCCACGTGGTGTTATATGTTCCAGATGACGCTGGTTGGAGCAGCCAGAGCGTGGTTCGACCGTCTACCGATCCACCACATCTACGATTGGGCAGACTTCCAACAGAAGTTTAGCCAACACTTCAGTCAACAAAGAAAGTATACCGAAGAGCAATGGACAATCCTCAATTGCATTCGAGAGGAAGATGAATCTTTGCTAGACTTCATCACTCGCTTCAACTCAAAGAAGCTAAGTCTGGGTAGTATTAGCGAAGATCTTGTTCGCGCTGCTTTCATCCAGGGCACAAAAGACCCAGAGCTCATCCGCACCTTAACGGGTAAAGATGGCATACCATCCACATGGGATGCCATCATGACAACAGCTAAACGCTTCGCGGAAACTGAAAAGCAACTGGGTAGAGATCTTCCCCAGAGCACAAACCTCTACACCCAGAAAACAAGAGAAAACAATGTCCTTACCGCCCGACTAAACAAAAAGAGGAAGCTAGGCATTTGGCAGTCAAGGGTAAACTTTGACACCTCATCCGGCTCGCACCCTCGGTTAGGCGGAAAGGATAACATGCCGTCGTCAAACCGGAACTCCAGATGGACGCCACTCACCAAAAGTGTCACCGAGGTATTCGACACCGAGAGACTCCCATGGCCAAAAGCTCCAATAATCAGAGAGCGTCACAACGCTGATCAGAGCAAATTCTGTGACTTCCACAGGACAAGAGGCCACAACACCGAGGAATGCGTAGACTTGAAGGACATCGTCGAAGCATTTGTCAGAGATGGGACGCTCACGCACCTCGTGGCATTATGAACGCTGAGCAGGCTAATGCGTGTAGAACCCCAGTTGGGGAAAACACGAATAAAACTGCAGCTTCAATGTCGGAGACTACATACTGCGTAAACAACGAGACTCCGAACCAAGTGCATATCGGCTCGAAAGGCTCGATGACACTCCCAAGAACATGGAAGGAAGCCCAATTACACAGTCTGCATGTAGATCAATTCCAAACTTGTAAAAGAAAAGGCCCAGAGCCACTTCTAATGGAAATGATTCTCCTTATCACATTGACGTTGATGGTCTTACATTTATACTTAATGAACTTTCCACACTGATATGCCGGTCTTCACCGCATACATAAGTGGGAAAACAAGTCGTTGCATGTGGAAGGCGGCAAAACCCGCATAAACACAGAACGACAAATTTCTAAAGAAAATATAAGGAAAGCCTTCACGCAGGTCAGTCATAGGTAAAGTTTGATCATCCTAC
This sequence comes from Bidens hawaiensis, assembly GCF_021521415.1. Lineage (NCBI taxonomy): Eukaryota > Viridiplantae > Streptophyta > Magnoliopsida > Asterales > Asteraceae > Bidens > Bidens hawaiensis. The sequence continues at coordinate 164,691 of NW_027494643.1, read as the reverse complement.
TAAATGAAAGTGCCGGTCCTAACCGCACAAATCATGATAGAGGACACCGAACTAACCTATTGACAACCGCGCGTCGAACGATTAATTTATTCAAAACACTGATGCCGGTTTTCACCGCATAAATAAGTGTGAAGAAATCGTTGCGTGTGGAAAGCGGCAAAACCCGCATAAACACAAAAAACGACAAACCTTCACGCAGGTCAGTCATAGGTGAAGTTCGGTCATCCCACTAAATGAAAGTGCCGGGCCTAACCGCACAAATCATGATAGAGGAAACTGAACTTTAACCTATTGACAACCGCGCGTCGAACGGTTAACTTATTCAGAACACTTAGAAAATATCTTCAAGGAAAAAATGAGGAAAACCTCCACGCAGGTCAGATATAGGTAAAGTTTAGCCATCCTACTAAGTGCAAGTGACGGTCTTACCCGCACAATCACGAAAGAGGAAGCAAAACTTTAACCTATTATCTGCCAGGTTGATAGGTTAACTTATTCAAAGTACTTAAGAAATTGCTAAGTTAAACTAAAAGTATGCACAAGCGAATCATATATTGTTTATGCGGCAAAACAAGTGCCAAATTAAACTATAATATGCATGAGCAAGTCGTATAACGTTTATAAAGCAAGAGTGACGGTCCTACCCGCACAAAGGATTTACATTCCATAAAAATTCAAGTATTACAAGAATGGACGGGTATCTACCCGCCTACAAGAGTGTAAATCTATACAAAAACATAAACCTATCCTAACAGTGGAAAGGGATCTAAAGGTTCAAGCTTCAGGACCACTCCCTCCAAACCCACTTGTACCCGCACCATCACTTGGCTGTGGCGGTTCAAGGAAGGTCTTGAGAATGGTTAACCCATCATCAGCAGCAGCAACTTCGTTCACCTTCTCCACCACTGGATGCGGGAAGGCAGCATACTGGTTCACTGCTTGGTCATAAGCAGCTTCAGTATCCACATCATATAAAGGGAAGTTGGAAGGCGGGATGCCCTTCTCAACGAACCCTAGACCAAGCAGGAAGCCAGCCTTTTCCCCATCCTCATGAGAAGCGTTGAGGGCTGCGCTCATGGCATCGTCATATGATGTGTCCGTGAAGACCCGATGCACAACCTACAAAACAAAAATACAAGTATCAAAACCTTTTCTAAGTATAAAGAAAAGCGTGAAGACATTATGAAGCTAAGCTTACCTGCGACAACGCTTCTCGTAGAAGCCATTCCTTGGTAACCAGAGCCTCCTGGAGGGCAGCTTGAGCTTGGTTACGGGCGCGTTCAGCTTCACTTTTGTTAAGGTTGGCAAGCAACACTTCTTTAGCCGCAGCCTCTTCGACGCCCTTTAGCTTACGCTCAGTATGGTCAAGCACGCCCCTCTGGTCCAAGATATCTTGGAGCTTCTTGGCGTCTTCCATGGCCAAGGCATCATGAGCCTGTTGGAGCCTCTCTAGTTTGGCTTTAAGTTCCTCATTCTCGAGGCGTAGAGGCTCAGCAACAGCTTCAGCCTTGGTGGCCCTCTCAGTTGCGTTCCGTGCAGTTTCCTTAGCCAGCCGAAGCTGTTCGTTAACAGCTTGGGCAGCCTTGGAACGGGCCTCGAGACGGGCCTGAACTTCAACCTCGAGGGCCTTGAAGGCCTTCTCCTTCTCCGCAGCAACAGCGGAGAGCCTCCTGTTCTCCTCTCGGACAGCCTGCGCCTGAGCTACTTCTTGGATCCGAGCTGCCTTTAACTTGTCGTTTTCACGACAAAGCAGCTCGACGCGCGGCTGCATCCGGGCTAGGAGAATCCGGAGCTCATTTGTCAGCCTACCGAACTAACCAAAACCACATTTTCCCGATAACCGAATTAACCAAACCATTGTTAACCAAAACCAACCGTTTACATAAATGTAAAAAGTAAAACCGAAACAATGGTTGTAGGTTCGATTTTAGCCAAAAACCGATAACCGAATTAACCCGACACATTCTCAAATCTCATCTTTATTTATAGGTTAAAAAGGATAAAAAAAACTAACTATGAACATGTATGGTATAAATATAATATGTATATCTTTAATGCTTATATTCTGATCTCTATGTTCAAATTAACATTATATTAACATTATACCAACATTTTGAACAAACAGAAGTAGATTATATCATTATATGAAACCAATAAACAAACAGAGGATAATTGTGATGAAATTTAACTGAAAGTTAAAAAAAATTACCTTCCATCTTGTGAATGCAGTGTTTGACATCTTTTGCACAACCCTCACAGTGAATATACATCTTCAATGTATACTGATTAATTAAATATTTAAACATAATTAAATTAAAAATATTTAAACATATTTAAACATAATTAAATTAAAAATTAAAAATGTATACTGATTAATTAATAAACAATAAATGAGCCGAGCATGAGCTTGAAAAACGAACCATGAGACGAGTTCGAGACAAGCTTAGGCCCGTTAAGGTTTTTGTTAAAATATCTTAAAATAATTAAAAATGCATGTTGTTTAATTAATAAATAATAAACGTGTCAAACCCGAGCCGGGCTCGAGCTTGAAGAAATGACTCATGAGGCCAGTTCGAGCCAAGCTTAGGCTCGTGAAGGTTTTTCTCAATTATATAAAAATAATAAAAAATGTATATCGATAAATTAATAAATAATAAACGAGTCAAACTCGAGCCGAGTTAAGGCTTGTTAAGGTTTTTATCAAATACTAATAATTTGAAATGTATATCGATCATTTAATAAATAATATACGAGCCGAGCTTGAGCTTCAAAAAACGACTCATGAGCCGAGCTTGAGTTTTAGAAAAAGAGCTCGAAATGAGCCAAGCTCGAGCTCTCGTAAGTCAAAACCAGCCGAGCTTAGGCTCGTTAAGGTTTTTCAAAATACACTAAAATAATTAAAAAAGAATATCGATTAATTAATAAATAATAACCGAGCACGAGCTTGAAAATCCGACTTACGAGCCGAGTTTGAGCCAAGCTTAGGCTTGTTAATGTTTTTTCTCAGAACATATAAATATAATTAAAATTTTATATCGATTATTAACTATAAATAATCAACGAGCCAAGCTCGGGCTTAGGCCCGTTAAGGGTTTTCTTAAAACATATAAAAATAACTAGCTGAGCTCGAGCTTTAGAAAAAGAGCTCGAAACGAGTCGAGTCAAGCTCCCATAAGTCAAAACGGGTCCAAGCTCGACTCGGTTCGTTTACACCCTAAAACACCAAATTGCTTTTAACAACATAAAATTACCATATTTAAACAATAATTTAATATTTAAATAATTAAATTTACCTCTGGTTTCTTCTCTTGTTTCTTCTCAGGCTGCTGTTTCTTCTGCACTGGAAAGATGATATCAACATGCTTCCCTGTTTTACGCTTCACACGCTCTGCAACACGTACCGGATCTGCAGATTTGCCTTTCACAGTCACACGGTGATCTTTTGCATTAATTTCAACTTCTTCAACTCCTAAAAAAAATTCATCAATGCACCAATCATTAGTAATAATTAACTAAATAAATCTACATATTAAATGATAATCAAATTTATTAAATGAGCATTCATGATTAGAATAATAACAGTTATTAGCCAGTAATTAGTAATATTATTACTGTTACTATTACTATAAATTGATACATTATAATCTTTGGTACATTCAAAGATACTAATTGTAGTATTATGGTACAAAAAAAATAAATAATAATTAATATTAATTATAATAAACAGTCACCTTCAAATCCTCTTAGTGACATCACAAGGGTTTCAACACAGCCTTGACAACGATTACTAATTGCAGTATTATGTTACATTCAAAGATTACTATTACTGTTACTATAAATTAACACATTAGAATCTTTGGTACATTCAAAGATATTAATTGCAGTATTATGTTACACAAGAAAATTAATAATAATAATAATAATAATAATAATAATAAACAGTCACCTTCGAATCCTCTAAGCGATTTCACAAGGGTTTCAACACAGCCTTGACAATGAAGATAAACGCCTAACACAATCGTTCCAGCTTTGTTGTTTTTGTCGGATTTTTGGTTGTTGGATTTGTCATCTGCTGCTCCATCAGCTTTGTTGCTATTTTCTTCAGGCTTCGGCTCTTCCGTGTTGTTGCTGTTGTCATTGTTGTTATTATTGTTGTTCTTGTTCTTGTTCTGCAATTTTTTAACAGTAATAGAAGCCAGTTAAATAATATCAAATATTCAATCAAACAGTAAGCATACAGTAGAACAAATTGAGCAACTAATTCATATATTATTCTGTTAACAGATTATTATAAGCAAAGTTGAATAAGAACGAATCATGATGAACTCAATCGAACGTATTATCTATATATTTTATCACAAAACGCACAAATCGAACAAAAACTTCACATATCATTCAGTCAATCGAGCACATGATCTACAGAGAAATCGTTAAAAATTGAGAAAACCGAAGTATTATTATTACATCAACAGGGTACTAAAACCTAATATGATAATATAAACTAGTTATGATCCACTCAATCAAGCACTCAATCGAACGTATGAAATCAGAAATCGTACAAAAATAGAGAAAATAAACCTTCAGATGAATCAAATCAGAAACTAAACATAAAACACTGATAAACGAGTTGATTCATCGATAAAACTCGTATGACATACATGATATTTACATTTTAGAGTTCATTTTTAAAGAAATTTAAAAAATCGAAAAAAAACAAAACGTTTCGGTTAATCAAATAGAAAATTAAACCTAAAATATCGATGAACGAGTGCGATTCAACCATAATACTCTGTATGAAATCAGATACAATCAAACAGAATAATATTTGAAAATATGCATGCTCATTCAATATACATGAAATCTCATTTCAAAGCAAAAAATCGAGAAAAAATAACGTTCGGATGCATCAAAGAGAAAAATTAAACCTAAAACATTGTGATTCATCTATAAAACTCGTAAGAAATCAGATTAAATCAAACATGCTCATTCATTATACATGTTATTATTTACATTTTAGAGTTCATTTTTTGTAGAATTTGTTAGAAAAAAAACGTTCCCATGCATAAAATCGGAAATCAAACCTAAAACATTGATAAACAAGTGCGATTCATCGATAATACTCGTACGAAAACAGATTTAATCAAACATATGCTCACTTAATATACATGATATTGTATTTTAGAGTTCATTTTAGAGCTTATTTCAGAGATACTGTAAGAAAATCTGAGAAAAAAACCGTTCCGATGCAAAAACCGGAAATAATAAGCCGGTTCATCGATGAAACTTGTATGAAATCAGATATATTCGAATATGCTCATTCATTATACATGATATCTACATTTTAAACCTCATTTATACAGAATTTGCTTTAAAAAATAGTGAAAAAAAAAAACGTTCCGATTAAACAAATCGGAAATTAAACCTAAACTATCAATGATTAAGTACGAATCATCGATAAAACTTGCAGAAATCAGATTCAATCAAACATGCTCTTTCAGAAATTGTTATAATATTAATAATAATAATAATAATAACGTTCTGATTCATAAAAACGAAAATTAAACCTCAAAACGTTGCGATTCATCCGTAAAACTTGTATGAAATCAGATTAAATCAAACATGCACTTTCAGAAATTGTTAAAATAATAATAATAATAACAATAACAATAACAATAACAATAATAATAACGTTCTAATGCATAAAATCGAAAATTAAACCTCAAAACATTGCGATTCATCCGTGAAGAGGTAGGTCCCAGCAGAGCCCAGTTGGACCCGCAGGACTCACCTTGAAGAGAGACGTCTGCGCAGAAACCAACTGGATCCGCAGGACCCACCATGCTCAGAGACGTGACGTCCTTACGCGCAGTACGCAAGCTGTTCCCGCAGGAAATGCCTCCCAATGGCGAAGTACTCCGCCTGTTCCCGCAGCTGCGGATACAAGCCATCAGGGAAGGCCACCCGCGCAGCAAGGCTACACGCACAAGGCACTTAGCTCTCAAAATAATTCAGTAGTCACCTGAAGGAATGAGCAAAGCCGGGAACAATCCCGCACAAAGGCGGGAGGGGGAATACTCCCGCCCAAATGAGCCAGTCCGTACGATACTGGAGGATCTCTTGTACTGTACCTGACGAGGTATGGGCAAAAGATCTGACCAGAGATACGACAGCTCATTGACAACAGTATGGCGAGCAGCATGCTCTTGTACTGTATGTCACTATTAGCCGCTGCCTACTCACCAACTCCTGTCATACCACGTGCATAGCCTGCAGTTGGTGGAAAATGAATAGTACACAGCAGGCCTGGTCACTGTCAGCCGCTGCCTACCCACCAACTACCAGCATGGCACGTGCGTAGGCCACAGTTGGTAGAACAGGAATACTATTCAGCCGGCTACACCTTCTTGGAAACCTACCTTCGGCTATAAATACCCCAAATGGTATGATCATCTTATCTTGTATCTTATATATTATATCTTATACCTGATATCTGCTCTAGCAATCTCTTAATATACACTTATATTCAAGAGCAATCTAGTCTGATTCTCACGCCGGAGGGTGGTCACAAGGAGGTACCCCCCCTTCTCAGTGACGAGCTCACGGTGTCTGTTTTGCAGGTTATCAGAAGAACCATCTTTGCCGGGTCTAACCCCTCGTGGGAAACATCTACCTGACCCTAAGATTACCCGTAATCTGCCGGGGTCACTTAGTGTTTCTTCATTGGCGCCATCCGTGCATAAAAGCTAGAACTTCATTTCTTTTCGGTTTTTTCAAACTTCTGGAAAGATGGTTAAAGAAACTCCGGTAACCACAACCCCAGCTATTGGGGGGAATACCGGCGACTACACAGTTTTTACGAACACTACCCCGGTTACCCAAGCTGGGGCAAGTGCAGTAAATAATCGCCCACTGGGATTCACCGATACCCAGTTAGAGAAACAACGAACGAGGCTCCCCCGCCAAACACTCGATGAAGTTAAAGCGTGGGCGGAAGCACGTCAAAAAGAATTCCAAGCTGAGTTGGATGAACGCTTACGTTCACTCCAACAGCCTGAGGAATTCAGAGAGTACTTGGACAATGATTCGGAGGAATCCGATAGTGACGCAAACCTTCGTCATAGGGCGAAAGGGAAGCGTAAGGAAACGGACTCCCAACCGAGAAGGCGTTTTGGAGAAACCTTCAAACCAAAAAACGCGGGTGGAAACCCACGTGACTTCTCCAAAACATTTACACCAACTGCTGCAAAGGCGGGAACGTCCAAATTTGCAAGGGACATTGCGGAAGCAATCGTCCCGAAAAGTGCCAAACAGATGTCCAACATCGGCACTTACGATGGTATATCTGATCCAGACGATCATTTGAACAGGTTCATAGCGGGGGCAACCGTCAGTAGTTGGACGGAACCTACGTGGTGTTACATGTTCCGAATGACGCTTGTTGGGGCAGCTAGAGCGTGGTTCGATCGTCTACCGGTCCACCACATCTACGATTGGGAAGACTTCCAGCAGAAATTTAGCCAACACTTCAGCCAACAAAGAAAGTATACCGAAGAGCAATGGACAATCCTCAAATGCATTCGAGAGGAAGATGAATCTTTGCCAGACTTCATCACTCGCTTCAACTCAAAGAAGCTAAGTCTGGGTAATATTAGCGAAGATCTTGTTCGCGCTGCTTTTATCCAGGGCGCGAACGACCCAGAGCTCATCCGCACCTTAACGGGTAAAGATGGCATGCCGTCCACATGGGATGCCATCATGACAGCAGCTAAACGCTTTGCGGAAACGGAGAAGCAACTGGGTAGAGATCTCCCCCAGAGCACAAACCTCTACACCCAGAAAACAAGAGAAGACAACGTCCTTATCGCCAGACTAAACAAAAAGCGGAAGCTAGGCATTTGGCAGTCAAGGGTAAACTTTGACACCTCATCCGGCTTGCAACATCGGTTAGGCGGAAGGGATAACGTACAGTCGAACCAGAACTCCAGATGGACACCACTCACCAAAAGCGTCACCGAGATATTCGCCACTGAGGAGCTCCCATGGCCAAAGGCTCCAATAATCCGACATCGTCACAATGCTGATCGGAGCAAATACTGTGACTTTCACAGGACAAAAGGCCACAACACTGAAGAATGCATAGACGTAAACGACATCGTCGAAGCATTTGTCAGAGATGGGACGCTCGCGCACCTCGTGGCGTAACGAACGCTGAGCAGGCTGACGCGTGTAGAACCCCAGTTGGGGAAAACACGAATAAAATTGCAGCTTCAATGTTGGAGACTACATACTGCGTAAACAACGAGATCCCGAACCGGGTGCATATCGGCTCGATGGCACTCTCATCCCAACAACATGGAAGGGAGCTCAATTACACAGTTTGCATGTAGATCAATTCCAAACTTGTAAAGAAAAGGCCCAGAGCCACTTCTAATGGAAATGATTCTCCTTAGAACATCGATGCTGATGATCTTACATTTATACTTATGAACTTTCAACACTGATGCCGGTATTCACCGCATAATTACGTGGAAAGTCGTTGCGTGGGGAAGGCGGCAAAACCGCATAAACCCAAAAAACGGCAAACCTTCACGCAGGTCAGTTAAAGGTAAGGTTCAGTCATCCCACTAAATGAAAGTGCCGGTCTATCCGCACGAATCATGATAGAGGAAACTGAACACTAACCTATTAACAACCGCGCGTCGAACGGTTAATTTATTCAACACTGATGCCGGTATTCACCGCATAATTATGTGGAAAGTCGTTGCGTGGGGAAGGCGGCAAAACCCGCATAAACCCAAAAAATGGCAAACCTTCGCGCAGGTCAGTCATAGGTAAACTTTGGTCATCCCACTAAATGAAAGTGCCGGTCCTAACCGCACAAATCATGATAGAGGAAACCGAACTAACCTATTGACAACCGCGCGTCGAACGGTTAACTTATTCAAAATACTTAGAAAATTTCTAACAGAAGGATGAGGAAAACCTCCACGCAGGTCAGATGTAGGTAAAGTTTAGCCATCCTAAGTGCAAGTGACGGTCTTACCCGCACAATCACGAACGAGGAAGCAAAACTTTAACCTATTATCTACCACGTTCAAAGGTTAACTTATTCTAAACACTTAGAAAATTTCAAAGGAAAAGATGAGGAAAACTTCCACGCAGGTCAGATATAGGTAAAGTTTAGCCATCCTACCAAGTGCAAGTGACGGTCTTATCCGCACAATCATGAAAGAGGACGCAAAACTTTAACTTATTATCTACCACGTTGAAAAGTTAACTTATCTAAGTACTAAAGAAATTGCTAAGTTAAATCAGAATATGCGTGAAATAAATAAGGCAAGGAATTAACACATAATCTTTATTCCATCAAAATTCAAATATTACAAAGATTGCTGGGTACATACCCGCATACAAAAGAAGCTATACAAAAATAAAAATCTACTCTAATGGTGGAAAGGGATCTTCAGGATCAAGCTTCAGGACCACTTCCACTTGGACCCGCACCATCAGTAGAGCGTGGCGGTTCAAGGAAAGCTTTAAGGATAGCTAGCCCATCATCAGCAGCAGCAACTTCGTTCACCTTTTCCACCACCGGATGCGGGAAGGCAGCATACTGATTCACTGCTTGGTCATATACAGCTTCAGTATCCACATCATACAAAGGGAAGTTGGAAGGCGGGATGCCTTTCTCAACGAACCCTAGACCAAGCAGGAAGCCGGCCTTTTCCCCATCCTCATGAGAAGCGTTGAGGGCTGCGCTCATGGCATCGTCGTATGATGTGTCCGTGAAGACTCGATGCACAACCTACAAGAAAAAATACAAGTGTCAGAACCTTTTCTATGTGCAAAGGAAAGTGTAAAGATATGAAATTACGCATACATGAGACAACGCTTCTCGAAGAAGCCATTCCTTGGTAACCAGAGCTTCCTGGAGGGCAGCTTGAGCTTGGTTACGGGCGCGTTCGGCTTCACTTTTATTGAGGTTGGCAAGCAACACTTCTTTAGCCGCAGCCTCTTCGACGCCCTTTAGCTTACGCTCAGTATGGTCAAGCACGCCCCTCTGGTCCAAGATCTCTTGGAGCTTCTTGGCGTCTTCCATGGCCAAGGCATCATGAGCCTGTTGGAGCCTCTCTAGTTTGGCTTTAAGTTCCTCATTCTCGAGGCGTAGAGGCTCAGCAACAGCTTCAACCTTGGTGGCCCTCTCAGTTGCGTTCCGTGCAGTTTCCTTCGCCAGCCGAAGCTGTTCGTTAACAGCTTGGGCAGCCTTGGAACGGGCCTCGAGACGGGCCTGAACTTCAACCTCGAGGGCCTTGAAGGCCTTCTTCTTCTCCGCAGCAACAGCGGAGAGCCTCCTGTTCTCCTTCCGGACAGCCCGCGCCTGAGCTACTTCTTGGATACGAGCTGCTTTTAACTTGTTGTTTTCACGACAAAGCAGCTCGACGCGCGGCTGCATCCGGGCCAGGAGAACCCGAAGCTCATTGGTTAGCCAACCCTCCTGGTAGCTAGCCATGGCTTCCCCCAACGCACCACGGGGAGCTGCGTGACGAGCCCACTCCACGCACTCCACAGGCGTGCGAAGGGTTGTTCCTCGGCAGATGTTCCATCGTGGAACATACACTTCATTGGAATCCGACACTGAAAAAACAAAAAGCAGTTAGGAAAAGATGATATATAAAAAAAAAAAAAAAGGCCAAAAGAACCCTACGCACCTGTAGGGTCGACAACAGGCCGATAGCCGCCGAACCCATCACCTGAACCCAAGGGAAATCCATCCAAGAGGTCAGGCAGATGGGAAGGAGGCAGAGGTTGGCGAGAAGCCCCAAGCATACCTGAAGGATCGGCCGTAGCTGCCGACGTCGGAGGAGGCATGGAGGCCGCCGCGGTAGAAACCAACGGAGGTGAACTCACCGGAGGTGAACTCACAACCGTGGTCGCCGCTGCGGAAGTACCCGCAGGAGTAGTCACCGCCGGCTCAGTAACAGATTCAGTAAATATGGCACTGACAGCCGGCGGAGATGTCATCGCGGTTGGAACAGTTGGCTCAACTGGGTGAGCAACTGAACCAACAACTGAAGCAGGCGCAGCCGCCTGGGTCATCGCCTCAGGTAGGTTGACCAAACCTACCGTCATGGGTCCGGAGGTGCTCCTCCCCGCTCCACCCTGGAATGCGGTAGCATCCACGCCTGCACAAAGAAGATATAAGTATAATGGCGGAAAGATATGAAGTTAAAAAGTAAAGTTTGTACTTACGGGTTTTCTTGAGCCTAAAAGTGCGAACAGGCGGGGACGAACCCGATGGAGCCGGCCTCTTCACGCCGCTCACCATCGTTGTCCTGGGCTGCTCGGAGGTGACGGTCGTCTCAGCCTCCGGAGCAGTGGTCTTATCACCACCAGGGTTCCCCGCCACCTCCTCGCTCTCGGTCTCTGAATCAGACCGAGGCACCGGATCGGCAGTGGAGGCAACCTTCGCCTTCCCCTTCCCTCCGGCAGCCTTCTTCTTCCGCACCAACGGAGGACCATCTGCGGATTCCTCATCAGAACACAAGATTAGAGGAATTCCAGCAGAGGTTTCAGCATTGAGGGGTCGAGGGTTGAATAACTCCTTACCTGGCCGCCTGGCGCTCAGGATCTTGTGGCCTGGCGGGTAGACCTCCACGAACCGATCCGCCGTCTGTTCAAGGATGGGCAACTCGTTCTCATCTAGAGCACGAGTACCCATCCGAGCGGGACTATCAGCCTCCCGCGGATGCAGGAGCGACTGCAAGTCGTTCCCCTCTGAAATAAAAGAAAAACAGTTAGAAGACAAACCTATATAAACAAAGAAGACAAAGCATACCGTAAGGGACAGAGTTCAAACCGTATTAGAGGATGATGGGAACCTGTGACGCCTCCTTCCACACCCGGCTCATCCCAAGCATCACCATCCCAGACTCCGCAAAGCGGTATACCGGAGTCTGGACCCGGGAGATCTTGGCGAACCACTCCGCCTCCTGGTAGTTGAGGGCGTGAAGGGCGGGGAATGCTCTCCCATTCTTAAAGGTCATCGCAAGGGGGATGACGCGAGCGGAGATATAAAAAAACTCACGCTTCCACGACCGAAGACTGCGCTCGGTAGCGCAGATCTTCAACCCCTTGATCCGATTGACCAAGGTGTACCACCCCTAGATGCACCTCCAAGAATAAAAGGTCATCAACCGGTCAACATGGGGCTCCACGCCCAGAATGAGGCACACCCACTCAAAGTGGCGGATCTTGGCGATCGCCATCGGGTGTACCTCCGTCAGATGCACGCCGTGCCTCTCCAAGACACGGTATACAAACTTCGTCAATGGGAACCTGAGATTCCCATAAACGAAGAATGCAGCGTACACCCCTATCTTGCCCTGGGGGGGCATCGTACACCGTCTGGTGTGGCTCCGGAAACTCAGGCTCGAACGACTCGAGCATGAACTTCCGGACGACGTACCGATAGAGGTCGGCCGGAAGAGCACACTGGCATTCGCCAGCAGTGCTCTTATCGTCTTTATCAGACGTAGACGTCGGGATCTCGACGTGCACGTCAGATTCTTCGGCAGCAGCTTCAAAATCGTGAGTAGAAGACATGGTTTGGAGGTAAAGAAGAGTGATTTCAGGAGAATGCTTGGCAGAAAGTATTCGCCGGAAATCGTTTACAAGAAGAGAAGAGTGAAAGTGTGAATTACAAGAGACCCTCTCCCCCTTTATATACTCATCGCAATTAATGCGATGAATTTAAGGCGGAAGAGAGAGAAATCGCAGGTGCAATGAAACTATGACACGTGGCAAAGTGCAAGCTGGCAGCAGCTGTTGAAAGGACGCGTGCCATTAATTTCGCGGCCACGCGCCCGAAAAATCGCGCCCACGCGTCTGAAAAAGCGTCTGGAATGACCATGTACTGTCACGTCGCCATAACTTCCTGCACGACCTGACACAGTCAGAAGAAACCGTCGGACGACGTTTCAACAGTTTGGACTGTTCTTATCCTTTCACCAACTCTTCGAATTTCAAAATTTCAAAAAGATTCAAAAGTAAGCGGGAAAATACCCCTTACCTTGGCAACCAAGTAACTATAAGACAGGTGCGAGTACAGTGTTAAGGCAAAACCCTTCACATACTTAGCACCTGCAGGGAATTGAAGCCAAGAATACCTCGGCAACCAAGTAACCATAAGACGGGTGCGGGTACAGTGTTAAGGCAAAACCCTTCACATACTTAGCACCCGCAGGGAATTGACGCCAGGAACACCTTGGAAGTAAAGTAACCGTAAGACGAGTGCGGGTACAGTGTCAAGGCAAAACCCTTCACATACCTAGCGCTCCGCAGGGAATTGAAACCAAGAAGGATCTTCTGGGCCATGCTTGCGGAAACGGGAATAACATCCCCGCATAGCGGGAACGTCGAGAACTATATTGTTTGAAACTCCAAGATGGAATTGGTGGTTTTAACATAATTGATCACTATGTTCAAAACTACCAAAACCTCATGGAGAATCCACACAAGTGGGACTCAACGCTCCTGACTTGCGAGGAGGTTACAGACCTACCCGCATCATACCCAAAGATCAAGCAGGAAAGTCGGGAATTTCTGCAAGTGACATTAGGACTTCCGCGGGAAGAATCCCCATGGAAAACCTTAAAACTAAACCCTTTTCAAAAATCCTTTGCTTAAGTCCAAAAGTTCACCTCACTTATTAAACATTCATGAGAAGAACATTGGACTGGGGGGACTTGAAGAGGTAGGTCCCAGCAGAGCCCAGTTGGACCCGCAGGACTCACCTTGAAGAGAGACGTCTGCGCAGAAACCAACTGGATCCGCAGGACCCACCATGCTCAGAGACGTGACGTCCTTACACGCAGTACGCAAGCTGTTCCCGCAGGAAATGCCTCCCAATGGCGAAGTACTCCGCCTGTTCCCGCAGCTGCGGATACAAGCCATCAGGGAAGGCTACCCGCGCAGCAAGGCTACACGCACAAGGCACTTAGCTCTCAAAATAATTCAGTAGTCACCTGAAGGAATGAGCAAAGCCGGGAACAATCCCGCACAAAGGCGGGAGGGGGAATACTCCCGCCCAAATGAGCCAGTCCGTACGATACTGGAGGATCTCTTGTACTGTACCTGACGAGGTATGGGCAAAAGATCTGACCAGAGATACGACAGCTCATTGACAACAGTATGGCGAGCAGCATGCTCTTGTACTGTATGTCACTATTAGCCGTTGCCTACTCACCAACTCCTGTCATACCACGTGCATAGCCTGCAGTTGGTGGAAAAGGAATAGTACACAGCAGGCCTGGTCACTGTCAGCCGCTGCCTACCCACCAACTACCAGCATGGCACGTGCGTAGGCCACAGTTGGTAGAACAGGAATACTATTCAGCCGGCTACACCTTCTTGGAAACCTACCTTCGGCTATAAATACCCCAAATGGTATGATCATCTTATCTTGTATCTTATATCTTATATCTTATACCTGATATCTGCTCTAGCAATCTCTTAATATACACTTATATTCAAGAGCAATCTAGTCTGATTCTCACGCCGCAGGGTGGTCACAAGGAGGTACCCCCCTTCTCAGTGACGAGCTCACGGTGTCTGTTTTGCAGGTTATCAGAAGAACCATCTTTGCCGGGTCTAACCCCTCGTGGGAAACATCTACCTGACCCTAAGATTACCCGTAATCTGCCGGGGTCACTTAGTGTTTCTTCAATCCGTAAAACTTGTATAAAATCAGATTAAATCAAACATGCTTATTCATTCATGATACACGAGATTTGATTTCATGTTAAAGTTACAAATGCTGTAAAAGAAACCAGCAACAAAATCAGAGCACAGGTGTGTGTAAAGTGTACCTTTCCCATGGCGTGTTTGTCGAATACGAGCAAAATGCAGAGTAGTGGTAATGGTATCAGGCAGCAGGAGGTTATTAAGAGAGCACAACTGAGCTTGACAGTTTTTGTATGAGGCAGCCACCCACAGTGTGTATATATGGATACACAGACCACTAATAGTACTACAGTGTGTACGCTTTATTATTATTATTATTATTATTATTATTATTATTATTCTGTCATCTATTGTTTTCTGCGTAGGGGTAATCTGGTAAATTAGTATGATTTCAGATTGAAGATTTTGTGATTTTATTCGAAGGAACATGGAAATGTGATGTTTGATTACTAATTAAATGTGACTTGTAACGGTAAATGTAAATGATTATTAAAATTATTGTGCGTGTTCGCGTATAAATTAAAAGGTGGAAACAAGCCGAGCTGATCGGGAGCTCCTCTAGCGGCAGGAGGTTAATAAGGGAACACAACTACACTGAGACATTTTGTATGAGGCATAGTATGTGTGTGTATATGGATACACAGATGACAGAGTACTACAGTGTGTGTTATTATTATTATTACTACTCTTTATCTTTAAAAGATTGTTTTTGTGTATAAGGGTAATTTGGTAATTTCGTGTAATGAGAACAAATTGTAGATTTTAGCCAAGGAACACGGAAATATGATATTGTGATTACTAATTAAATGTGACAATGAATGTGACTTGTAAGTTACAAGGTGTAACGATAAATGCAAATGATTAAATTTTATTATGTAAGTCTAGCTGTTTGTTTACAGATTAAGTGGTGCAAACAAGTTGAGTTGATCACGAGCTACTCGAGCTTTGGTCGATAAAAAGCTTGAAATGATTCAAGCTTTTTCGAGCCTGAGTCACAAACAAAGCTCATTTAGTAATCGAATCGTGTGTTCGAGCGTTGTATGGGAAGCTTGTTCAGGCTAGTCGAGCTTTATGTATTTTTAAGTTGTCTCTTTTTAGACGTTGTATTGGTTTCGCCTTTATGTATTTTTAAGTTGCCTCTTCAAAAACATAAAATTTATTAAAATTGTATATAAATTAACTATAAAATAATAAACGAGCCGAGCTCGAACTCAAATTTTATAAAAAAATAGCTCAAAATAAATCGAGTTTGAGATTTATAAAAAGAAAAAAAACACAACTACATTAAAACTTTCTTATGAGTTATGAGGCATGGTGTGTGTGTTTTATTCTTTCTCTCTCTAAAAAAAGTGTTTCTCTAAGAGGGTGCTTTGGTAATTTGACGTAACGAGAACAAATTGTGGAAGATTTGAGTTTTTTACTTTTTTTATCCAATTAGATAATAGATTGTACCCCAAGTAACATGGAAATGTGATATGTAATTATGTGGTTATTAATTAAATATTTAAATGTGACAATGGTGTGACTTGTAACGGTTATTGTAAATGTAAATGATTAGCATTTATGCTGACATCATATTTACTAATTTAGGGTTATTAATGAAATAAAACAAAATCGAACGTTTCATTTATTAGTTTAAATTTCAAGCTTAAATGACTAAATAGGCAAAGACGAAACCGAACAAAAAACAAACTGAAAACTGAAAAATGAATGGTTTTCAGAATTATAAAAACCGAAGTTTTGATTTTTGGTTAGGATTTAGCCTAAAACCGACCTAAATCGAAAAGTAAATGAAATGTTAGGAAAAGAAATGGGTGTTTTATGTAAAATACTATATTCTATAGGTTCGGTCCATTTTATTTCTCATTGCGATGTTATTTATTTGAGATTGACAAAAAAAAATTTGAACGACAAAGATTATATAAACTTATTACTTTCTTTTATTGATGAATACATACACCCGTACAATCTAGTTGTTGTCTATTATGTAACACTCAAACCTGCACCAATTTATCAAGTTGATAGAAAAAAAAAGTAAACACTAGATTCCATTGTATGTAATAACATGAACGAATGTGTGATAAATAAAGATTAAGAAAAAAGTGATATACTATATTTACTTGAGATTTGAGAAAGTAAATGAATTCTTGAGATGAAACACTCCAAAAAGGCTCCAATAATAATGATTAGTTCTAGTGTAATTTTTTGGGTTTGTGAGGTGTGTACAACTAAAATTAATTTTCTACATAAACTTATGTTATATGTGTTTATCGTGTTACATGTGACCAGTAACTCAGAAAGTGTCGGGTCTAGAAATATTTTTACGAATAGTAGAAAAGTGAGTCGATCAAAGTGACCCGATTAAAAAAACTCTTTTAAGTTAAACAAATAAGTAAACAAAATTGGAGATCAACAATCAAAATAAACAAGAAATAATAAACTCAACACAATTAAACTATAATCACAAAACATCAAATGACATAGTAATAGGCAAGTAGAGAAAAGATAGCATACAATAACTGTTTAACGTACATTAGGTATAAGAATACTTATATTCATGAAATCGATCCACGAAATCACATCACACGATCTTGAAATCGTCAATATATATCCAATTAATCATTGGTTCACCGAAATAAACAGTTTTGGATCGTTAATCGATCAATTTTTTTTTACTTATTTTCACGAAAACTGTTTTAGAGCGTTTTACGTTTTTGGCTGAGCGTTTTAGTATTTTTATCTTTGACGTTTTTATTTTTTGTCTTTGAGCGTCTCGTGTACCTATCGTATGTTAAACAATAATTGTACAGTAACCTCACCCATTATACAAGTAATTATATAGATGAATAACAAAGTTACAAAACAACTTATTAACCAAAGGCAAATAAATTAAACTAAAACAAAATTAAAACTTTCCACTGGTGTCCCTCATCCAATAATTCTAGTTCTATAAATAGAAAGAGTAAAAACCCAAAATTACTTTCTTGGCAACCAAAATATATTTCCTCTTGGTCCTACGAACATATATAACAAAAAAAATAAACAAAATAGGAATAAACTGCTACGCTTACCAAAATATTTGACAGCATATAAACAAAAAATATGACAGCACATGAAGAAAAATAAGCTGTTATGTTTACCACATGTTGTAATAGGAATATTATTATTCAGAGTTTCAGACCCTACTAACAATATGAATATAACAAATTTTCACTGGGTATAGATGTTACAGTTATAGTTGTAAGTTGTATATATCGATAAGTTATTTATTGTGTTATGCTGGTATAATTTCAATGTGATTACCATAGTTTTGCTATTGGTGGGATATAATGAGTACGGTGATGATGATTTTAAAAGTTGAAACGACATATTATAAAATATCATAATTATTGTTAAAATGTGAATATTCAAATTTTAAGTTGGTGAAGGGACTTGAGAGTGTCAAGTTGAATATGTGAACCAAAAGATAGTCCGTACAGTTATTCATGATCTATCGGGCGCATTCGAAAGTGTATCGTGTTTTTGATACATACTTTTAATATATTTATATGTATTTGCAAATATGTGTAGCGAACTTTGTCTTATATAATTAGCTCGGATTAGAGGAGTCGTTAGGAACGGGTCAAATAATAGGTTGTGAGAGAGAACGAATAAAACCATCGGAAATGAAGTTGGTGAGAGAGTTCAAACGAAAATAATAAATAAATTTACATATGTGAATGAACGATAAGAAGGAACATTAATTTAATTATAATATCAAACTTTAAATTATATCACTTAAAAAAAAACATCATCTAATTGTAACGTCCCATTTTGGGTATGATAAATTTAATGTTATTATATGTGGTAAAGGGCTTTATTCACATAAGTATTTAAAAAAAATGCTAATTAGGAGAATTGTTAGAAATAAGCTATTATTTTTAAGTTGAGAAAACAAATGATAATTGTGTTAACTTTGAGTTACCAAATTAAACACTTAAGTGTTCCTGAGTTTCATTTAGAAGGGGGTGGGGGGTGGGAGGAAAATGAGGGATGGAAAAATTGTTGTGTTCTCAAGTTTCATTTAAATAATGAAAAGTTAAAAGAGATGTTTTCGAGTTTCATTGAATGAAAGAAAAGGAACGAAGGGGAGAGAAAATGCTGAGTAAAATAAGAGAATTTGTATCTTTTCAAATCGGAAATATCTGGAAGGAAAAAAATTGAATAAAAAGAGCCAAAGAGTATATGCCAAAAGAAAAGATAAAAAAGGAAAATGTTATTTTTTTTTCTTTTTATAAATAAACTCGGGAACACAAACTTGGGACTTGGGAGGGTTATTTAAGCCAAAAATCCTTAAACAGTTAAGCATGTTTAAATCTGGTCAAAAAGGGGAACGAGTGACATTTTTGTGGTTAAGAAATGAGGTCACTAAATCATCAATGCATGTATAATGCATGCGTTGTGTCTTGAAGTTAGTTTGTTTATTTATTTATTTTAAATATTTTTTAAAATTATTATAGCGGGTTAAAGTTCAAATATAATTGGTTAAATATGCCGAAATGAATTAATTATATTGTTATTTGAAATATGAAAATCGGTTAGGATTGTAATGAAGTGATAAGGCTTAATATGCAAAAACGATGAATGAAGGTTTGTACAAGTTGTGGGGAATCAACAAGTGCTTAGAAAAAAAGTAGGAGTATTTAATTTTGATGCTTCATCATGTCTATATTTCACATGTAAACGAAAGTAAGATTGGAAATGTATTTAGAGTTACGTGTGTATCTACATTACTTGAAAATATATTGGTTTGAAATATATACAAGTCATAGGAGATTGAAAATGAGCATGTTCAAGTTTAAAATTGAGTTTTGGTGATGTAGGGGGCGCCCTACACCCATGGACGTAGGCAGGGGGCGCCCTACACTCATAGACGTAGGCAACGCTACGCTACCCGTTACCCCCCCCCCCCAAGCCATGCAATAAAGCGGATGTAGGGTACATTGTTTTAGCACACCCTACGTTAGGCTTGGTAAATATGAGAATCTATACAAATGTATTGGAAAATATAGGATATTAATGATGCTTAAAAGTTAAAATAATCTTCTTAGATGCATATGATATAATTAGCTAGTCATGATTGTAAGATCAAACTTAATAAATGAATATGATTTTTCGGTGGAATTCGACCTAAATTGATTTAATATGGGGTGGGGGTGGGGGAGGGGGTGGTTATAAGTTAGACATATTACAATCAAACATAGACAAAAATAAATTGTTAAAAACAACACATAAAGCGTGCTTGTTCAAAATTATCGTGTTTAATAACTTAATTGCCGAGTATAGATAAAAGTACCCGTAACGGTAATTATTTGACCCGAACAACTAAATTGTGTTATAGTTGGTCTAAACAATCGATGTTGAACTCTAATGGCCAATGTCACATAACCAAATGAGTGTATAATATGTTTGAAAGTGCAGTTGGAAACACCCATACGTGATCTTTACAATTATGGCTACAAATGTGTCAATATGCTAAAACAATTTAAGTAGAGGGATCTAGTTCTAAATTCCATTTCTAGGAGTTCAGTGGAGGAAGAACAAAAATCCAATAGCTTATATATGTTAACTCAAAAGATTTGCAAGTAAAAACCGCCCAATTCGACGATGATTTTGACTATGAGTGTTAACTGATTCGGTTTAGTCAGTCTATAGATATTTTTTTTTCGGTCGTCATTGAAAACCGAACTAAACTTTGAATTCGATTCGGTTTTTGGTTAATACTTTTATTTATTTATTAAATTTTTTTTACCATTGTTATTGGAATGCATTGCGTGAAAAAAGATTGAGCTAGTAAAGTATAGTTTGATAAAAATTTTGTGTTGTAGTTAATGGGCTTGGAAGAAACAGAAATATTGGGCCAGTTTTAATAAACAGTTAATGGGCCATTATGTTTTTTTTGTCTACCAAGTAATTAGCCATAATTATTGTAGTTGTAGCTCGTGGATATATGCTCAGCGCTAAAGACCAAATCACATTAAAGTTTTTGTGTTGTTTTCTTTAGCTCCTTCGTGACATATCGTTTGTGTTCGTGTTGCACTTCCGCATTGCCGCCTAACAAGAATGGGCCGACACATGTTACTAAGGTCTACATTTTGGTTTGAAACTCAACCTAAACCGTATTCAAGATTCCAAGTCACGTGTTTCAACGACAGAGATAAAAGAGAACACCAAATAAAGTGACCGCCTGACAGGGAGATACTGTTACTTATGTGTGAATAATAATTATGATAATACCCGTTCTGACCTCATATGTGAATAATTATGATATTACTCATTCTGACCCGAACAAAATTTTATAAACTAGCCTGCTATAACCTGCTTACACCCGATCCGACCCGCCTATTTCACCAGGTGTACCAATACCTTGTGATAAAAATGTAGAAGTTTATAAATAACAGAAGCAAAAGAAAAGAAAGAATTTTGTTGTTTTCTTACTCGATTTAAAAGCCAACACATTGTCCACTTTCTCTCTGTCATACTCAATGTAAAAACCGTATATAAATCTAATATTTCATGATACATGATATGACTGACACCTACTCTGACTCGAACCAAAATAATTCCTTTTAAGTTAGCCATTTCTAACCAATACACGTTCCGATCTAACATGCCACCCGATCAGACCCGCCCGTTTCACCGCTTATTTTTTTATGCAACAGTGTAAATTTATCCGTTTTTGCCCAAAAATTTGTATACCCAGTTTAAATTTACTCGTTTTCGGCTGAAAGTTTGAGCCGGGACCCTCTCCTTCATGAGTTTTGTATACATATTTAGTTCGCCCACCCCAACTAACTCGTCCAAGCTTTGCCACTGGTGGAAGTCACCGTCCGCTTGTCTTGTCGTGGCTCAATTTATCCATTGAGCCCATCGTTTACTAGACCATAACGCATAGCCTCGCCCGCATACGTCCGACCCGACCTGCCAATAATACCGTGTCACGAAAATGTAGAACTTTAGGGGGTGTTTGGTAGAGGGATTTGATTGGGGAGAAATGGAATTAGAAATATTTCTTTTGTTTGTTTTCCACTTTTCATTTATATTTCTCTTTCTATTTCTTTAAAACTAGAGAATTCCATTTCTCTTTAAAACAAAGAGAAATCCATTTCTCAGCAGCCTCCTCATAGCATGTCACCACATCGTCTCCGGCCACCACCCCGTCTCCGGCCGCCACCTCGTCTCCAAGTCTGCAACCGCCACCTCGTCTCCAAGTCTGCAACCACCACCCCGTCTTCGCCGTTCGCAGTGGTGAACACAGAGATGGTAACCGGTTGTAGGTTGCAGGTGGTACGGGTGAACGGAGATTAGGGTTTCAAGTGGTGGTTCGTGGTAGGTTAGGGTTTTCAGATGGTCGGGTGATTGTGGTCGCAGGTGGGTGACAGTGGTGGTGGAAATCGGCGTTGGTTGCAGGTGGCTTCTGATTATCATCATCATCATCGCCACCACAACCACCACCACAAAATCTCCAAAGAGGCAGTGATGACAGATCTGAGCCTCCTTTTTCTATATCTTATGTTCCAAAAATTTGAATCTTTTTAATTTCTTGTGTACTGTGGTTGAAGATGGGGGTTTGGTGGCGGTAGCCGGTGGTGGTGGGATGTGGTTGAAGAAAGGGCTGTGGTGGTGGTGCTAGTGGTGTGGGGCTGTGGTGGTGAGTGGTGTCAGGTTGGGTGGAGGTGGGGTTGGGTATGGTAGAGTTCTCTGTTTATTTTCTCGTATACCAAGCAAGAGAAATGATTCTCATTCTCCATACCAATTCTGTTTCTCTGCAATTCCATTTCCATTTCAATTTTCTCTCCATTTCCATTATCTGTACCAAACACCCCCTTGTAGTTACAGAAGCAAAAGAAAAGAAAACGAACTTGGCTGTTTTCTTACTCGATTCAAAAACCAACACCCCGTCCACTCTCTCTCTCTCTCTCTCACTCATACCAAAATCTTACGAAATCTTCTCCTCCATTAATATTAGATCTCTCTCTACAATACACACACACACAATAATAATAATAATAGTAATTATAATAATAATAACCGTTTTAGCCGCAACACACTGATAACAGATCAGCCGGAATAGATGAGGAGTGACGAGATTGAGAGCTCCGACGACAACGAACTGCCGCCACGTGTCGGCCGGAGATACGATCCCGTCGTGGCACACGATCATGATCCAGTTGTGCTTGAGATGTCTTCATTCGATCGTGGATCTTCGTCGTCTAATAAGTTAGTGATTTGACCTAATTCGTTATTAGATCAGCTAATTGCCGTTCATGTTAATATTAATTGTGTAGTAGCTGTGCTGTACTGTGTTCAATTAGTAGGCACTGGTGTACTTTTGCTTTGATGTGTTGCATAATGTGCTAATTTAACCTAATTTGCTTCTAGTTTTCTTCAGTTTGAGCTAATTTGCTATTAGATTAGTTAATTGCGGTTCATGATATTATTCATTGTGTAGTAGTTGTATAGTACTGGTGCAATTGTTGCTACTGATGCACTTTTGCTTTAATGTGTTGCCCTAGAGTAGTTGTTAAGGAACAAATTGCTTTTGTTAGGGCATTACTGGCTAATTATATTGTAGTATACTAGTATTGAGGTCCAGTTTGCCTCATTCGATTGCAGATCTTCCTCTAATAAGTTAGTTTTATTTGATTTGACATAATTTGTAATTAGATCAGTTAATTGTGGTTCATGATTATGTTAATTGTGTAGTACTGGTGCAATTAGTTGCTACTGCTGCACTTTTGCTTTGCTGTGTTGCATAATGTGTGAATTTGCTTGACCTAGATCAGTTGTTCAGCAACAATTTGCTTTTGTGAGGGCATTAGTGGCGAAATTGCCAGTAGTTTTCTTCAATTTGACCTAATTTGTTGCTAGATCAGTTCATTGCGGTACACGAAGTTATTAGTCGTATAGTAATTGTATAGTACCTGTAGCAGTTGATGATAGGAAAGTAGAATTAGAGTGAATTGAAGTTTTGAAACGGAAACTGTGTACAATTAGTAGGTGCTGCTGTAGACTGTAGTTTTGCTTTGATGTGTTGCAAACTTAGTGAATTCTGTAGTTAGATTTACAATTTACATTAGCCCTGCTTGCGGTGCGCACATATGATGTATATATGTGTGAACCCTCGGGTGGGCAAAAGTGAAATTGCACTAATTTTGACGTTATTTTACTAATCTCGTGAAAATAACGTTAAAAGTGACGGACGGTTAATCAGGCATCATGTAGTGGCGTTGATAGCCGAAAGACAAGGGTACATGCACCGATCAGCCGGTGTCCCGATGATTGAGTGCTATGTGCCTTATGTCCAAGGCTTGATGCAAAACTACTATCGAGCCGGGGGTCTCACTGGAAGCAGCCTCTCTATCCTTATGGGGTAGAGGTAAGGCTGTCTACATCTTACCCTCCTCAGACCCTACTATAGCTTTGCTATTGGTGGGATATACTGAGTACGATGATGATGATGATGATGATTTGCCAGTCGAGCTAGACTAATTGTTCAGCAACAGATTGCTTTTGTTACGACATTACTGGAGAATTTTGCTTGTAGTTTTCTTCGGTTTGTCCTAATTTGTTGTTAGATCAGTTAATTACGGTTCATGATTATATTAATTGTGTAGTAACTGTATAGTACTGGAAACTGTGTGTAATTAGTTGCTACTGCTGCACTTTTGCCTTGATGTGTTGAATAATGTGTGAGTTTGTGTGACCTAGATCAGTTGTTCAGCATTAGATCAGTTAATTGCGGTTCATGATTTTGTTAATTGTGTAGTAGTTGTATTGTACTGGTGCAATTAGTTGCTACTGCTGCACTTTTGCTTTGATGTGTTGCACTGTTGCCCTAGAGTAGTTGTTTAGGAACAAATTGCTTCTGTTAGGGCAGTATCGGCAAATTAGATTATAATTTTCTTTGATTTAAGCTAATTTGTTGCTAGATCAGTTAATTCGGTACATGATTTTGTTAGTACTGGTAATGATTGAGGATAGGAAAGTAGAATTAGAGTGAATTAAAGTTTTGTAACGGAAACTGTGCCCAATAAGTAGGCGCTGGTGTACTTTTGCTTTGATGTGTTGCATAATGTGCTAATTTAACCTAATTTGCTTTTAGTTTTCTTCAATTTGACCTAATATGTTATTAGATTAGTTAATTGCGGTTTTTGATTTTGTTAATTGTGTAGTAGTTGTATAGTGCTGGTGCAATTAGTTGCTACTGGTGCAATTTTGCTTTGATGTGCTGAATAATGTGTGAATTTGTGTGCCTTAGATCAATTGTTCAGCATAAATATGCTTTTGTGAGAGCATTACTGGCAAATATGCTTGTAGTTTTCTTTGATTTGACCTAATTTGTTGTTAGATCAGCTAATTCCGGTTCATGATTTTGTTAATTGTGTAATAGAAACTGTGTGCAGCTAGTAGGTACTGCTGCACCTTTGCTTTAATGTGTTGCCCTAGACTAATTGTTTAGGAATAAATTGCTTTTGTTAGGGCATTACTGGCTAATTTGATTCTATTATTGAGGTCCAGTTGCTTTATGTTGTAGGTTATAATGCATGCATAATCTGTTGTCATAACTTATTTATATATTACTTTTGAGTTACAAAATGGATATGGATCTTGCTTCTAGTGTATAACTATGGCATCAATAGCTATTAATTTGTTATAGACTTATAGTTACTTTTAGTTTTCATCAATTGTATAGTACTGGCATCGATTGATGATAATAAAAGTAGAATTAGAGTGAATTGAAGCTGTATAACAGAAACCGTGTTCAATTAGTAGGTACTGGTGTACTTTTGCTTTGTTGTGTTGCAAAATTAGCGAATTCTGTACTCTGTAGGCATGTTTACACTTGCCCTAGACTAATTGTTAAGTAACAAATTGCTGTTGTTAGGGCATTATTTGGAGATTTTGCTTGTTGAGAAGTAATGAGGCGTAAGGTGTTGCTTTGTAATTTGTTATATTAGTTTTGAGTTACAAAATTGGTATGGATTGTGCTTTTAGTGTACCACTAAGGTATCAATAGCTATTAAATATTAATTTGTTATAGACTTATAGTTACTGTAAAGTTCATTTTAGTTTTCAGGTGTTTAATAAGTTGTTTGATTCGGCAAATGCAACCTCATTTAAATTTCTGTAGTGAGAGTCTTGGCTCTTCTTTTCATCAGAATTGAACTAGTACTATAGAGGTGCACTTGTACTGTATTAGATTTTAACATACGTAATGGTTGCATATGCTAAGGATTCATTGCATATATTTTATAGAAGTGAGTATGGTTATTTGCTTATGCTCAATCGTATAGTACTGGAAACGATTGAGATAGGAAAGTAGGATATTTCGTATTATGGAAGATTTAGAGTAAACTGAAGTTATATAACAAAAACTGTGTTCACATAGTTGCTGCTGCTGCACTTTTGCTTTGATGTGTTGCAAACTTAGTGAATTCTGTAGGCAACTTTACACATGCCCTAGACTAATTGTTTAGGAACAAATTGCTTTTGTAAGGGCATTATTGGCTTGCATAAGGTGTTGCTTTGTAATCTGTTGTCAAACATAGTAGTATAGTACTTTTAAGTTATAAAATCCGTATTGATCTTGATTCTAGTGTACCACAATGGCATCAATAGATATAAATTTGTTATAGATCTGTAGTTACTGTAAAGTTTATTTAGTTATTTACTGTTTTTTAAGCCGTTTATGTTGGCATATACAACTCATTTGATTTCTGTAGTGAAATTAGTGGCTCTGTTCACATTTTTGGAATTGAAGTAGTGGTATAGAGGTGCAGTTTTTACTGTATTAGATTTTAACATACGTATATGCTGATGAAAAACATAGATGGATTTGTTGTATACATATTATTGAACTTAGCATGGCTAAATGTTCATGCTCAGTGTTACTCTGCAGAGATGACTCTACTAATAATATAAAATCATAACATCCAAGTTACTAGGTAGAACTTAGACGAACAACAAGTATTGCCTATATACATTGTAGGCAGGCCACAGGTGGCTTCTCAACACCCTCTTTAGGCAATTTTTCTATCAGATGCTCAGTTTTTTAAAAGTTATTATCTTCAGAATTAAATAGAGATATATTAAGATTTGATTTCTTGTCATAAAACATCTTGGGTTATCTGGCTTGCCTCTTTGGCTGGCTATGTTGCTCACTTGTTTGTCATCACACATGCTTTCATGGCGAGGCTTAGTGAGTTCGGGTAACAATATGGTTACGGATGTGGCATGCCATAATATTTTCATCTACATTCTGTGCTTTTTCTTTGTTTTGATATGTTACGTTACCTGAAAAAACTGCTAGCATCTGTATAATATGACATCATATGTGATATGACATCTAGTGAATTAGTTAAACGAGAAGCTCTTTTGATTGCTTGTAAGTGTACTCATATGGACTTTCCTTCCCCTATCAGAATTAGTAATGGTCATGAAGCACAATATCTTTCTTACAAAATCCTTAAAATTACACACAGTAACTTGGTTCTTGGGTATCAAACTTTTACTTCATACCTGCTGTTAATATCTTGAAAACTGATTTGCATGTGCCAGCAAAGTAAAAACAACCATTCAGCCAAGCAAGCCTGCAGGTGCAATGGAAGACTCAACCCCAAATGATAAAGAAGTCAATGGTGAACACACAGAGTCCAAATTGGAATTATTTGGATTTGATTCTCTTGTTAACATTCTTGGTCTCAAAAGGTAAGCATTGCTTTTCTTTTGTTCTTTTTTATCTTTTCTCTTTGGTATGTTCCAAACAAATTTGGGGCAGGTTAATAATGAACCACAAAAGAAGCTGTAATTGCTGTCATCAGTTTTTTTTGAGTAATGTTTGAATTTTAATTGCTTCTACTTAGAGCTTTTTATATTATGTTTTCTAGCTTTAAGGTCATAAATCTTGTTTTGACTTTTCAATTTCAGTATGACTGGAGAGCCGATTCCTGTACCTACAAGTCCTAGAGGTCCTGAAGATAGTTCTGCTGCACACCATCCAACGGTACTCATTATCTACTATAAGTATCTTATTTTAGTGATTCTATTGCTTTGCTATATATTTTATTATAAAATGCTGTAAGGAAGCATGCAAACGTTCTAGTTCATATTCATGAGAAAACAAATTGATTAAAAGTAAGTTTGTCTAGTCTAACAATTATGGCGTCACCCTTTAAGCAATGAGTTGTAACAATGTCGTGCCAACTTATTTATGACTTCTATATTCTGATGTATGTATCTCCAGCTCAGATAAATGTATCTTTGACATGAATTTTCCTGAATAAGTTTCTTTGTCATTTGAAAGGCTTCACACTCTAAGCATAATATGCGTGAAATTTACAAATTTTTTTTGCTGACTTTGATGCACATTATATGCCAGTAATTGCTTTTTTCATGCCTTTTTAATACTTTTGAATGTGCAGACTAGCGCTGTTGTAAAATCAGGGACAATGATGGGAGTCTTTATCCCATGCTTGCAGAACATATTGGGGATTATCTATTACATTAGGTTTTCATGGTATGTTTCTTCTCATAGATGCTCATGATTACCTGTTATTTTTCATTTTTGCGAGTTGAAATGCTGGTTTCTTAGTTTCTTACTCTACTGAGATTTAAAAATGCAGGATTGTTGGCATGGCGGGCATAGGCGGGTCCCTAGCAGTAGTTGCCTTATGTGGCTTGTGTACTTTCTTGACCTCAATATCATTGAGTGCTATTGCAACTAATGGTGCAATGAAGGTGAATAATCATTACTTTCTTCTTTTCTTGTTTCCTATTGTCTGGATTTTTATCGGCTTCTTCTCTAGTTATTAGCATTATTGCTTGTTTAATTACTAATGATTGGTATGAAATTAATGCTAATTTTTTAGTTATTTACTGTTTGATCCATTTGCTTCTAGGGAGGCGGACCTTATTATCTCATTGGCCGTGCTTTGGGTCCAGAAGTTGGAGTCAGCATAGGACTATGTTTTTTTCTAGGGAACGCGGTTGCTGGATCTATGTGAGTATACCGCGAGTTAATACTACAATTGGCTTAATGAGTGGGCTGGGTAATGGGTTGCAAAGGGTCAAATTTTAGCGTGGGTCCAAAATCCAAACAAGCAAGGTTGGGCCGGGCCAAGCTGCAAATATTTTGTTTTGTTATGTGTTACTTTTTATATGTGATTAATGTGATAATTATGATTATAAAAACAAAAATCGTTACAGAAATAAATTGTAGTCTTTCAATAAAATGCTTTAGGGGCTGTATATGTTAGAATTGAACTTTATGCTTGACCCATTTGACCTGTTGCTTTTTTAGCTAAACTTTATGACTCAACTGTTTGACCCATTTGAGATAAAACACAACCCAAATCGTCACATTCATATATATTGGGTTCAAAATAGCCACTTTGATTCCATACCAGTGTACCATCTCCACATTGATTTTCGTTTTTAGTTTGCCCCAAAAAAGTGTCCACTTCCAAAAGTATTTGTAGTTTTTTGTTCTACTCTTAATCACTAAACTGTATTGCAAGTTTTTGAAACTGTGTGCCCTTTTAGGGGTAAAATTGTTGTTTATCTATTATATAATGCATTAAGTGCACATTCTCACTACTGCCTTTTGTCTAGTGGACATTAATTTTGGGATGAGAGGAGTATGATTTACAGTGCATGGGGATTTTAAGGCGTTCCTCTCTTTAACTGTTTTCTTCTCCGCAATAATAGAAATACATGTATACTGTTTGCAGGTATGTCTTGGGAGCAGTGGAGACATTTTTGAATGCTGTGCCAAAGGCTGGACTATTTAGAGGTAAAAATAAGAACTATATGCGTTTTTTGCCACATACATTATTTAATTGCTGCTCTATAGGCAATTGCCTCGCATTAAATTTTTGGGCAAACTGCAAGAAAGGCAACATACTGTTAACCTTTTACCAATATCTGCATGATGCCTTATTTTCAACAGTTTTATGCAACATTATTGTCACATACCAATAAGCAATTAAATGAGACATACTTGCCTGATTTCCCATTTAATGCAACATGTTTTGGTGATAAGGCGTTAAAAAAATATACCAGTAAAAACAGAATGATGCATGGCATTTTCTTGCACTTTGCCTAAGTTTACTGTCAAAGTGAATGTATTCAGTTCGCCTTTTCTGAGTTCTAGTTGGCAGTTAAATGATATTATGTTAATGTTTGTTGAACAGAAACCATCACACAGGTGAATGGCACAACAGTAGCAGAACCTATAACAACTCCAAGTTTACATGACCTGCAAGTCTATGGGATTATTGTTACCATTATTTTAGTTTTTATTGTTTTTGGAGGCGTTAAAATGATCAACAAAGTTGCACCAGCCTTTCTTATACCTGTTCTATTTTCGCTTCTTTGCATATTCATTGGGATGTTTGCAGCAGGGAAAGACGATCCAACAGGTAATCCTTCATTATAGATCCTCCACCTAATGTCTTATATGAGAATAAGAAACTAAATATTCTAACCATGTTTAAAATAGTTGGAGTTACGGGCTTGAGTTTAAAATCTTTTAAAGACAATTGGGGGTCTGCTTATCAAACGACAAACAATGCTGGGATACCTGATCCTAATGGAGAGATATACTGGCATTTCAAGTAAGTGATTAATATGTATTTTTTTCAAGTTTGAGTTCTTCAATTCCGAGTACGCAAATGATGAAAAACTATGAGAAGTTATTAAGTTACAGAGCTGATTTTAGATGTATACGATGTAAAGTTACCATATCTTATACAGTTATACATGTAGTACCTGGATATACACCATCAAACATGTTACTTTTTGAATGATATGATTATACTCCTTGTATATGAATACACATGTGAACAAGTATTAGTTTTTGAAGATTCTTTGTTAACTCTTTAACGGAAGATTTTCGACATAGGTCAGCCGTCAGAAGGCTTGTTTAGTTGACTTTGAAGTAGTCTCCTTAAACATTGTAGTGCTTAGTACCAAGTTAGTCACACCCTCTTCCATATTAACAATATGCATTTACTAAATGATACTTTTACAAATTTGTAAATCCAAAATATAATGTTATTCAAAATTGGGTTTATTAAACCAAATAATAACTTGCTTCACCCATTTGTCATGGTATCTAAGAAACAAATTGTTCTTCTCCATTGTATGGAATGACAAGTTTGTAGATAAATAAACCTTTAAGGTTACTTACAGGTTAAATGGTGATATGGCACACTGCCATATATCTAAAAAACGGGTGCTACATTGGCATTTTTACATGCTATAAAAGATTTGTTGCATACAATGGTAAAAAGTTGAAAGCATATGCTACAACAATGTGAAAACAGAAACATATACATACATTGACAAAAAGGTGAAAGTAAGATGCATTTTGGTGTGATTAACCTTACAGATTTCATCTTGAAATTGAAGAACTCTTATTGATGGCGAAATTTGTAGTGTCAAAATTGATAATAAGTTTGTCTGATATCTTAACCTTGTAAATTTTAATTCATATACAAGTGTATAATGTGTTCATTTTCTGTATCTTTTAAAATTCCATGTCAGCAACTATTTATTTTGATTTTATCATCATGGTGCCGATTTTATTTCCCATGCTATTCTAGGATTTACACTTTTTAACATGCGTGATCATACATGCTCTATGTTTTACAAAATATCTATGATCAGTTATTTTAACAATTTATAATTTTCTTTTTGTTAGTGCATTAGTAGGTCTTTTCTTCCCTGCTGTAACTGGAATTATGGCTGGTTCAAATCGTTCTTCCTCATTAAAAGACACTCAACACTCTATTCCTATTGGCACATTGGCTGCAACACTGACAACGACCGCCATGTACTTTGTTTCTGTGTTTCTATTTGGATCCGTAGCTACCAGGGAGAAACTTTTTACAGACAGGTAACTGTTCTATATTGCTAACTTTTAAAAACGATCATATATACTCGATCTGTAGTTACCACAGAGAACCTTCTTATTCAGATAACTTGGTCCTTTTATTTGAAAAAAAACATGTTTTTTTAGTTTTACCACCACATATCGGCCATGGTCTAAACTCTGTTTTGGCTATTTATCAGCCAATTGCTTAAACGATAACCTAATTTGGTCAACGTTTTAGTTTGGCAACCAGTTTTTTATATTTGCCAAAAGAACCTTCAAAGTTAAAAAAATTTCCTTTCAAGGTAATCTGATCTAGCCAGGTCAAAGTGCTGACGTGGCAATAATTTTGACCAAGTTTGACCTTTTTCCACATGTGGCACACAACAGCCAACTTTTGAATATTTTTGGTTATGGTAATCTGATCCAGTCATCCTGTGAAATGACGACGAGTGCATGAATGCAGTTGTGCCAATAACTTTCACCGAGTTTAACCCTTTCCTGATTTGGTACATGGTTTTCTAAAATCTTGATTTTGAGGTAATTTGCCTGTCACCTTCAAAATGATGACATGGCAGTAGCTTTGACCAAGCTAAACTTTTTCCTGACACTGCGCTGATGTGGCTCCAGGAGACTGGTTAACTTGAAATATTACCATGGTTTTAATTAGTTTTCTAAGTTATTGGTTAACTTTGACCAAATTAGGTAAGGTTATACTTTATTTAACTGCAACTGGACTTTTTTTTAATTTTATTTGCAGATTACTGACAGTAACCATTGCTTGGCCATCTTCCGCCATCATATACATAGGAATCATTCTTTCAACTTTAGGTGCTGCTCTACAAAGCTTAACCGGGGCCCCACGTCTGTTAGCAGCAATAGCCAATGATGACATTCTACCCGTTCTTAATTACTTCAAGGTTGCAGATGGAAACGAACCACACATTGCAACATTCTTCACGGCTTTCCTCTGTATCGCGTGTGTTGTAATTGGAAACCTTGATCTTATCTCCCCAACCATAACCATGTTCTATCTACTATGTTACGCGGGTGTCAACCTGTCTTGTTTTCTTCTGGATCTTTTAGACGCGCCTAGCTGGCGTCCTCGCTGGAAGTTTCATCATTGGAGCCTTTCTCTTCTCGGAGCTTCTCTTTGTATCGGTATGCATTTTTCATTATTTGAATTTTAAGTATGTGTTTGTATATTATTTATATGGTTTTATTAACTTGCAGTAATCATGTTTTTGATATCTTGGTCATTTACCGTGGTGTCCCTTGCACTTGCTAGCCTCATATATTATTATGTGAGCATCAAGGGTAAAGCCGGTGACTGGGGAGATGGTTTCAAGAGTGCTTATTTTCAACTTGCTCTTCGCAGTCTTCGTTCTTTGGGAGGTTAGTCCTATAGGAGTTTCCACTTTCATTTTACTTGTAACATAGTCGTAGGGGTGTGCATGGGTCGGTTTGGGGCTCAAATCGAACTAAAAACCAAAAATTTTGTTTCTGAAAACCATTTGGTTTCGGTTTTTTTATCGGTTTTTATCATTTGGGCTTGAAACTCTTTTACCGATAGAAAAAAATTGGCACCCACAAATAATTAATTTGAAATAAAACTTTGGTCCTAAATCTTTATGCTAATTAATAGTTAATTGATTATTATACATTTTATTTGGGTGACACTATTTGTTAAATTTTAAAGAATTACTTAAAAATAAAGCATAAAAATGAAACTTTACAAAATTTGGTTTGTTTTGTTTTAATTACATGCAAAACTGAAACTGAACCAAAAATTTGGTATTTGTGAAAACATAAAACCAAACCGTCATTTTTTGTTAGGGTTCGGTTATTTCGTTTGGTTATCTCGGTTTCACGCACATCCCTAGATACTCGTTACGAGATGGCTGGCCAGCTAACGAGCTAATATGAGGTTCAGGTTAATACTGGTCATGTTTATGTGCTAGTTGAGACGGAATGGGCCCGGTTGACCTATAAAGACTTACTATTTTTTTTCTATTAGAATAGTTAACGCATTTATTTGTACAAAAAGTTATGATGATTTAATATAGTCGTTAATAATAGACTTTGGTGACCAACAACCCCGGTGGACCTGTTTGGCCCCCTTTCAACAAATTCCCGTGTAGCTAAACTTTTATTGATATGACCCGTTATATCCATTAATATTATACTTCGGTGACCAACAACTCTAGCGGGTTCTACTGGTCCATTTCAACAAATTCCCGTTTAGCTAAACTTTTTTGATATGATCCTTTTGATCCGTTTTGAGATAAAACAGTCTCACTAATAATATTATTTGGACACTTCCGCTAATATTTTATAAAAGTTATTTATTCTCATTAAATACTTTGTTTTTAAAGTTAATTTACATCGGCGTTTTGCAGCAAGCAATGTTCATCCAAAGAACTGGTACCCGATCCCCCTAATTTTCTGCCGACCATGGGGAAAACTACCCGAAAACGTGCCGTGTCATCCCAAACTCGCTGACTTTGCAAACTGCATGAAGAAAAAAGGTCGCGGTATGTCCATATTTGTAGACATACTAGACGGTGACTATCAAGATTGCGCAGAAGATGCCAAAACCGCTTGCAAAAACCTCGCAACATACATCGAATACAAGCGTTGTGAAGGCGTTGCTGAAATCGTAGTGGCCCCCACCATGTCAGACGGTTTCCGAGGCATTGTCCAAACAATGGGCCTCGGGAATTTGAAACCCAATATCGTTGTGTTACGATATCCCGAGATTTGGCGGAGGGAAAACTTAACCGAAATTCCTGCTACTTTTGTCGGGATTATTAACGACTGTATTGTTGCTAATAAAGCGGTTGTTATTGTAAAAGGACTTGATGAATGGCCGAATGAGTATCAACGACAGTACGGGACGATCGATTTGTATTGGATCGTTAGAGACGGTGGTTTAATGTTGCTTTTATCTCAACTTCTTTTAACTAAAGAAATGTTTGAGAGTTGTAAAATTCAAGTTTTTTGTATCGCGGAAGAGGATTCGGATGCCGAAGAGCTTAAAGCCGACGTGAGAAAGTTTCTTTACGATCTTCGAATGCAAGCGGAAGTTATCGTTATTTCAATGAAGACATGGGACCATACTGGCGGTAGTGGTAGCGGGTCGAACACGCAAGACGACTCGGTGGAGGCGTTTAGTGCGGCCCAAAAACGGATAAAGAATTACTTAACGGAGATGAAGGACCGAGCGCAACATGAGGGGAAACCACTAATGGCGGACGGGAAGAATGTGGTGGTGAATGATCAACAAGTTGAGAAGTTTCTATACACGACGCTTAAGTTGAACTCGACGATTATGAACTACTCGAGAATGGCGGCGGTGGTGTTGGTCAGCCTACCGCCGCCACCGGTGAACCACCCGTCTTATTTTTACATGGAGTATATGGACTTGTTGGTTGAGAATATTCCTAGGCTTTTGATTGTACGAGGTTACAGGAAAGATGTTGTCACTTTGTTCACGTAGTATCTGATGAACTAAACATGTTTTGTTTCTTGATTTCTTTTTGTTTTATTATATCTATATTGGGGTTTGTAGATTAAACGTTGGATTCATTCTTTCTACGACACAATTCAGTTTTGTTATATTATTAAACTATGCTTCTTTAATTGTGAAGCAATTTGGGTATGCTTTGTTCATGGTTAGGTGAAACCAATTTAGATGTTAACATCGCATATACCCATAAAGTAATTAAGTTAGAAATAAATATTTGACTGTGCGTGTAATAGTGTTAGAACATGTGTAGTGGATAAACTTTCTACGGGAATGTTGCGTGTTATGTAGTTACTGGTACAAATAACATAAAGAAATGTAACCAACGTTTATTGGAAAAGGCAACCCCAAAGATTTGGGACCAAAAGCGATTAGCAGTGACCATTGAGTGGTTATATAAAAAGGGGGTGTAGTGGACAACCCTCCTCTCAATCATTACCTATTATTATTTTTTTTAAAATAAAACAAATCCACATTTCATGAAATAAAACTAGCATAAAAAAACGATCGTTTGCACTCTTATGTCTTATTCAATATATTCTCTTCTCGAGACCGGACAGGAAGAATGAATAGATTGCATATACTTTGTTGCGTGCGTAATTGCACTCGTAACCACCTTCTCATCGGCCGCATTCTCGTTATTCGCCAAATATCGGTTGATTATCTCGAAGGAAGATGGAGAATCCGTTTTTTAAAGAGAATTTTATAAAATTGTAGAGAATTTATAAAATTGTGAAAATTGTGTGAGAATTGTTGTAGCGATACTTTATATGTTAAAAAAATTGATTTTTTTATAATAGAGCCGATGTCAAACGGTCATTGACCTAACCCGCTAATCACTATCAAGCATCACCAATGTTGTGTGGGAAGCGCCACTATTGATGGTCTTTCATTAAGACAAATTTCTTTTACTTATAGGGAAATGAATCCATAACCTTTGAGTGTTTAAAAAACTTGTCTTTGTCGTTAGACAACCAACCCAAAACCAAAAGTTGCTGTAATTAACAAGAGAAGTGTCAGATTTAGTAACGACTTTGTAAAGACATCACATTAGTAATCTAATCATTTGTCGACATAATCTACACAAAGATTTGAAAAACATTTTCTATAACAAAATGAAAATCGACTTTCACATGCTTTGTGTGGGCATGGCAAAGTTATTTAATCTTTCAACTTAAGAGTTGTATTTTTACCTATAACAGTCAACACATTACACACATCAATCAATATGTTACAATATTACATGGTATCAGAAGTTTTAGATTAATCTACCTTGTATTAATACCTATATTGAAAGTCTGGATTAAAAATTGTTAAAGAATGAGTCGAGCCTGAGCTCAACTAGGCTCGGGTTAAGCTCATTTTTACTTATTTATTTTAATTTATTTTATATATTTGATAAAAACCTTAACAAGCCTAAGCTCGGATCGAGCTCGTGTGTGGTACCTTAACCTTAACCTTAAACGAGCCAAAGCTCGGCTTTGAAATGTGAAATTATTACACAGATGTCCAAAAGAGTTAAAACTTAAAAATTCACATGGCTCATTAAAGCTCGGAGACGGTCGGCGTGTCCAAACAAGATTCTCATACAAGTCTCATGCTCGGACCTGATAATTACACTAGCTTTACTTGAGGCTCTTAATCTCGGCTCACTTGCACCCCTAACTGTTATTAACGGTTTAACCTAAAATCAGTTTAAAATTAAACATATATTATTAAAAAAATGATGTGTTATAAAAAGAAATTATTATATTTGGGTCCCATGACACATGTTGGGCTGGGCTAGAGGTGTTTGGTCCCATCATTGCATATTGAGACAAATGGGGTTTTACAGCTCTTATGGATAGAGATGTTCAACGAAACCGGTTCCTGGATCCGAACCGGACCCGAACCGGTTCCTACCCGTTTTTTGTAGGAACCGGACCCTATCTGATTCAACCCGATGATCCGTGACCGGTTCTTGCATTTCTGAGTGGGGGGCGGGTAGGAACCGGAACCGAACCGGAACCGGTTCTGGAACCGAACCATCCGGAACCGGTTCCTAACCGGTTCTAGCCGTTGGATCGAATATAGCCGTTGGAAATCGTTTTTTTTGGCCGTTTTTTGACCGTTGGGGTCAAAAATAGCCGTTTTTTGGCTCCCCCAAGCACCCCACTACTAGTATAAATAGGTATTTGGTGTCATGGGTTCATCACAACACTCAATACGCAAACACGAACGCAAAAAAATACAAAAAAACGCTATTACAACGTTTTGAGTTCTCTAATCTCTTGTTTTCTCTTCTTCTATATTCATATTTGTTGTTATGGCTGCCTTACGATCATCGGTTGGTCAAGGTTCCAACGCCGAACCAAGTTTCGATCGTATTGTACCTCATAATCGTAATCAAGAGATTTGGTGCAATTGGGATTTGGTTGAATTGAGTGATGACCATTCATTGAAGGCTCGGTGCAAGTTTTGTGGGATTTATTTAAACCCACTTTCGAATTCAAATTTGAAGAAACACATCGAAAAACCGTATTGCAAGGCGTTGAAAAAGAACGTCGATTCGCAACAAACGCAAATGGATAGTGAAGGCGGAATATTTACATACCAATTGATCGAGTTCAAGATCGTATGGCGAAGTTTGTGATTCAAGAAGCTAATTGTTTTTTTTATTTTTCATGTTATACAAATACGAATCGTAGTTTAGAATCCAAATCGCAAACGAAAAACGAAAAAAAAATTTTTTTTTTTTACACTGTAACCGGTTGGAACCGGTTACGGTACAGGAACCGGGTTAGGAACCGGTAAGAACCGGTTAGATAGGTTAGGGGTCCGAGGGTGGGAGAACCGGTTCGAGCCTGGAACCGGTTTAAAAGGAGGTTTTGAATATAGGAACCGGTCCGGTTCCTATTCCCAAACCGTTTTGAACATGCCTACTTATGGATACGGTTGATTTAATGATGTTAACTGGAGCATGTGATGTTTGCAGTGTGCATCAACATCAAAGTGGGTAGGCTTGCCGAATAGTCCATAACCATTAATATTTAAATTCGTATAACAAATTTTACATTACCTAATATTATTAAATTGTATAATATCATCATCTCATCATCATCATTATCATCGTACTCAGTAAATCTCACAAATAGCAAAACTATGATAGGGTATAGGGAGGTAAGATGTAGACAACCTTACCTCTACCCCGTAGATTTAGAGAGGCTGTTTCCGGTGAGACCCTCGGCTCGATAGTAACTTTGCATCAAGCCTTGGACATAAGGCACATAACACTCAGCCATTGGGACACCCGACGATTGGTGCATGTACCTTTGTCTTTCGGCCATCAACGCCACCACATGATGTCTGGTTAACTTTCCGCCACTTTTAACGTTATTTTCACGAAATTAGTAAAATAACGCCAAAGTTAGTGCAATATCACTTTTGCCTATATAAGCCCCCCCCCCACATATATATATATATATATATATATATATATATATATATATATATATATATATATATATATATATATTATGCGCGCACCGTAATTAAGGCGAATTAAATTGTATAGTAAAGTCGAAAAATTCTTTTTATCGTATAAACTTTTAAACTTTATTCTATATATATATTCGGCCTACTAAAAGAATAGTATAGGTGTAACATGTAACCAGTTTCGTTACTGGAAAATAAAGTTGGTATACTTTTGTAGTTGACCCTAAATTAATAATAAGAAAAATCAAAGATGACTTGTTATAACTTATAAATGAAAGTTATTAAAGATTAGATATAATAAAGTCTATCTACTTGGGGTAGTTCAATGAAAAAAAAAACGACCTCATACATTCATGATTACAGACAACTTGGGTAGCCGAAGCCATACAGTTTCGGGGGAAATCCACTGCCTAGAGGCTCACTATGGTAAAACCCTATACGACCGCGATCGCAGACAACACTGGGTAACCAAAGCTCACCATCTACAGTTCGGGAGAATATCCACCCCTGAAAGTTCACTGTGGACCCTGTGGTAACACATGGTTGGGATTGGATATGAACTTGGCGGTTGTTTGACAATCTTGTGCTGGATTAATAGAAAAAGTGGATTAAGAGGAAACCTCTGAATCATTCATATTGTTTTTGACACATAAGTACGTAACCATTAAAAGGTGTAACAAAACACACACTACCTCTAACCAATTTATATATAGCATCCTAATAAAATCTTTAACTCGTTACCAAATATACCCTTAAATTTCTAACCTTATTATTTATAGTGAAACTAAATTTAGTTGATAAGTCAAACTTTTACACTTATGATGCAATTTCCACTTGAATACATTTTTTCAAATACTATTTAATTGTAATATTTAAAAAAAAAAATGATTACATTGAAACATAAGTTAAACCGTTAAACTTGTAACTTATATTACTATTTCCTTATTCTTAACCTTTATTTTTACTGTTAAATTGAAGTGAGACACCCTCTACCTCATTTATATATTTTTTAACCTATAAGATTCTATTAAAATAAATATAATCCCCATAGTTGATGTACAAAATTCTCCTACTTTAAGCAAAGTGCCATAAACCACATGACACCACATGATATCTTTACTATTTGTGTCGTTTAAAGCAATATTTGGACACCTAAATGTTTGGTCTTACCATGACAAATTGTACATTTGTACACATGAAAAGTTGTTTGGGTTTACCAAATTACTATAGTCTTATGTGATATTTGGACCGACAAATGTAAGGTATTTTGGTTTAAGTCATGGTCATATAATGTTCTTTTATTCTTGTATAGTTATCTTGTATTTGAAGCTCTTTAACATGATAAAATGGATACCAACTTTTGTGGCATACATAGATTCCCAAACACCAAAGATATGGAAACATATGATGACATCAAATAAGGCATCTTTCCTTTTATAGCAATTGTTTTTTTTTATAGATATAACTGAAAAAATGTTTGATGTATGATAAATTGATAATCCCTAGAGGTGGACAAAAAACTTGAACATGGAATCAGACCCGAAAAAAAATTGTATACGTAACCTAAATTTGATAGTGACTTAGAAACCCGTTACTTTATATGTATTTGCTTTGTGTTTTCCTCGTGGTTAGGATTTTCTGACTGGGGAGGAGTGCTTTGTATTCGACTTTTAAAATAAGAAAAAACAAATGTAAAAAATGTCAAATGTCCTAGAGGTGATTTTTTTTTTTGAATTCCATTATGTTAGTCAGTATGTTAATAACATAAATGTATCTATACTAGCAAAAACATAAACCAAAAAACAAAATAAATGTTTTACATTGTTCTTAAAAAAACAAAATTAAATACCCGTGTTAGGTTATTGTCAAAGTACACATGTACCTTTAAGGTACCAAACTTTTGTGCAAGTGGCATAGTAAAGGTACTCTAATAATGCATGATAGGTCAAAGGGTGTGATCTAGCTGGTATTCAAAAGAGTATGGGTGGCTAACCCCACATCTATAATCTTAGGCTTAGGCATTTTGAGCCACTTGTGATTATTTCATGTTCGGGATACGATAGGCCTGGAACTACACAATACGACCAGACTTACCCATGTCCGAAACACCTTCTTCATGAAACACGATATGCCCACAAATCATAGCCACACACATACGAAACATACTATATAGGAAGTAAGGAAACACCATATGTCCAAGCTATTCGTGTTTGGAGTATGCTAGAGCCGAATTACGTTTAGGACAAGAACATCAAACTATGATCACTAAGCAATAAGTGAGTGCCCTAATACAAACAATAAAACATATGTCTAAGAACAATGGCAAATATCACTAGCTAACACAAGGACCAATAGTTATTTACCTTGGTTTACTGGTTAATAACTCAAACATGTTTGCACATACGACAACGTCAAATACGACACATCAAACTGCAAGGGTTGTACACATGAATAGTTACGAAAGAATGGTCCAAAAGAACAGTAGTACCCTGTATATACTCCCCTAAAATGAATTCTATTTTCATTTATTGCATCTTGTTGATTCTGGCGTTGAAGTTTGCAAGGCTTCACAAATTGATTTTTGCATCTTCGTGTCGGAGTATGATCACAGGGTTGCTTCCCGTGTAATTGTTTGATTATGCTAATAAACAATTGATAATGAATACACCAAATTATTTACCTAGAAACACTAGTGGATTATAGGTAGAGATCAGTTGCATTTTTCTTCCTTTTGTTTTGTACACAGTAAACTTGTTTATGACCCGACCCATATTACACTAAAACCAGTTTGACCCAAACAGGTTCCCAACCAGACCCTACCCTACGGCTTGTTGATTAGTTCGTATTCTCGTGCCTTGAAACCAGTTTGAACCCGACCCTACCCGACAATTTGTAGACCAGTTCATATTCTCACACCTTGAAACCTATTTAGACCCAACCCACATTGAAAAACGGTTAACCCAACCCTAATCAATTCCTATACATTCAGGATTTCCATCTTAAAACCAGTTTTTAACCCGAACCGATTTCTAACCAAACTGGTTTTAACCAAAGTTCATCATCTTTAACAAAAACAACACCTCTAATAAAACATCATATTTAACAAAAACAAAATAACAAATTATTATTATTATTATTATTATTATTATTATTATTATTATTATACATGACTACCCCTTCCACAAACAATAAACAAACCCTTTTACTAGAGATGGACAAATAATCCGATTAACCAAACCGACCCGAAAATCGAACCGAAACCGAACTGGTTTGAAATCGATTATGTAGAAACCGGTTTGGAACGGTTGAAACCGTAGATTTGGAATCGGTTTGTAATTTTCTCCACCAAAACCGTTCCAAACCGGTTAACCAAAGTGAAACGGGTCAAAACCGGCCAAAACCCGAATCGAAACCGATCAAAACCAAACCGAGACCGATCAGAAACCGATCATCATTGTTCATGAAACCGGTTTCAACCCAAACAGAAACCGACCATAAACCGATTTTGACTTTTATTGACCAACCCGAACCAATTTTAAATTTTAAACCGGCCTTTGCACCTCTACCCTTCACCAATTCCACAAGCCAAACCACAAAAATACAAATATAATAATAATAATACACATTCAATTCAACACCTTAAACCTTAACACTCGCTCCACCCCCTTTCTATTCTCTCTCTTTCTCTATACAAATCACACAAACCTTCAAACCTCACCGAATCATTCTCTCTCTCTCTCTCTCTCTCAAATTCTTTTATTCATTCATAACAATTCTCTCCAATTTCTAAGTTACGTTTCATAATAATAATTATAATCCTAACAAAATAATAATAATAATATGCATTACTCGTCTCCTTCTGTAGACGTCGATTACGAGTTTGAGAAACTCGTTAATCGGATGCATCCACCCAGGTAAGATATTAAGGAGTTGTCATGTCACGTTAATTCACCAAGTCTAATTGAAATTTATCAAATAAATATCAGAATTATTAATAACCGATTAGTTTATAAAATTTGTAACCAGGGATGAGCAAATGGTACAGGTAATGGTACGGTACTTTCTGTACCTATTTTATTACCAATTAATCCCTGATTAATCATAGTTACCGCTTAACTTGACTAGCGATTGCTACAACACTAGTACAGGTCCCGGTACGTTACATGTATTTTACCCATTTTTTAAATTAAGCACCGGTACTGTACCCGGTGTTGTAAAAATCCCGACTAGGCGTCGATTAATCATTGATTAATCCTGGTTAATCCAGATTAGTCCTGATTTTTCCTATTAATCCCCGATTAGTGTTGTAAAAATCCTGACTAAGCGCCGATTAATCATTGATTAATCCTGGTTAATCCCGATAAGTTCCGATTAATCCTCGATTAATCGCTATTAGCTATTAGCTATTAGCGATTTTTATAACACTGAAAGTACCCATTTTTGGCTATTTTCGTTGTCAGTATTTCCGGTACCCATTTTTGGCAATTTACGATATCGGTATCCAATTTTTTGCGATGTTCGGTATCGGTATCGGTATCTTTGGTACCAGCAAGCTCATCCCTATACAATTACTGTATGAATACACCACCAATTCAAATTGAAATTTATGAAATAAGTATTGGATTTGTTAAAAGCTGATACCGAATGGTACCGGTATAGAAATGGGTACTTTCGGTACCACTTTTGAGGTTTCCAGATCGGTACAGATCTGGGTATGGTACCTGTATTTTACCTACTTTTTTTCTTCGGTTTTGGCGATTTTCAGCATCAGTATTCTCGGTACCTGTAAGCTCATCCCTACAATTATTGTATGAATCCACCACCGAGGTTAAACTAAAACCGAGTTTATAATGTCACGTTAATCCACTGATTC
Organism: Bidens hawaiensis; assembly: GCF_021521415.1. Taxonomy (NCBI): domain Eukaryota; kingdom Viridiplantae; phylum Streptophyta; class Magnoliopsida; order Asterales; family Asteraceae; genus Bidens; species Bidens hawaiensis. The sequence continues at coordinate 121,161 of NW_027494643.1, read as the reverse complement.
AAAGTTGAAATTTATGAAATAAATATTTGAATTATTAATAATGAATTTTTGTGTAAATAGGGTCACTGTGGATCACATCTCGGACAAAAAATCGACGCTGATTAAGGTAATAAAATTGGTGCTATTCGTTTATTTGTCGATTTAATTATTTGAAGTGAGTTATGTGATTGAATTAGTGTTTTGTTTTGCAGGTTGATAGTGCTAATAAAAGAGGAAGCTTATTGGAAGTGGTTCAAGTGTTAACTGATTTGAATTTGTTGATTAAACGAGCTTATATTTCGTCCAATGGCGGATGGTTCATGGATGGTAAGAGTTGGTTTTAGTACATAACAACTACAAATGAGAGTTTTTGTGCGAAGAATATGAGTTGAAGAAAAAAAATGGACGCGGTGGCATTTTTGTAGTTAATATATAATCAATGTAGAGTAATAATAATAACTATGATTGTAAAGTGTAGCGTAATTATTATTACTATGCTTATATTTTGTTGTAGTGTAGTAACAAAGTGAAGTAATAATTGGAAAAATGACCAAAAGGTCCACACCTAAATCTTGTCAAATCGACGACTTTTAATCATTACGTGGCGGGATTTTTAACAAACCAGATTTTGCCACTTGTCCAAAAAATCTCGTTGGAAGTCAAAAAAATCTTGTCGGACACCAAAATAAACCACGTTGACTTTAATGATTTAAAAAAAAGAAAACTATTGACCCGACAGTTTTATGATGTGAGGCAGAATCTTGTTGGTTGAAAATCTTGTCGGCCAATGACTAAAGTGTGCATGTCGACGAGGACGGTGGACATTGTGGGAACAAGATTGTCAAATTGACAATTTCTTTACTTTGACTTGTCTAAAGGACATTTTGGTCATTTTCCCAATAATAATTACTCTACGCTTTACAAGTAGAGTACTTATTACTTTACAGGAGTTATTACGAAAATGTCACCGCGCCCATTTTCTAGTTCACTTTGTATATTTTGTATGATAACTCTGCTTGTATGTTTACCTTACCCTGCATAAATATACATGATTACTTATCTATACTTTTTGTTATTATTATTTTCCAATAATATAGTCACTAATAGTTTGATTGTTGTAATTCTGATAACAGTGTTTCATGTTACTGATCAATATGGGAATAAACTCTCAGAAGATATTGTTACAGATCACATTTTACAGGTACTAATATTAAGTTAATAATAATAATAATATTAATTATTATTATTTAGAGATTTTTTGAAATAATAATTGGTTCATAGTTCACTGAGCCATTTATGTTCCGTTGCAGTCACTTGGCCGAAGAGGGTGCAGTTTCCGGTCCCTAAGAGGCTCGGTCGGGGTTCAATGCGCATCCCAAAACACCACCATCGAGTTAACCGGTCGTGACCGCCCAGGCTTACTTTCCGAGGTCTTCGCGGTTCTAGCCGACCTCAAATGCAACGTGGTCGGAGCCGAAATATGGACACATAATTCACGGATGGCTTCGATAGTCTACATCACGGACGAAGAAACCGGTCACCCGATCAATGATTCAGACCGACTCACGAAAATTAAACAACTTTTGTTATACGTTTTAAAAGGCGATCTTGATCGACGCGGCGCGCAGACCGCGGTTTCGGTGGGGTCCACGCATACGCAAAGACGGTTGCATCAGTTAATGTATGCGGACCGGGATTATGATACGGATGAATATGATGTTCCCGAGGGGTCTAGCGGTTGTAAACCGCTAGTGACGGTTGAAAACTGTGTTGAACGAGGGTACATGGTGGTTAATTTGAGATGTCCCGATCGGCCTAAGTTGTTATTTGATACGGTTTGCACGTTAACGGATATGCAATATGTGGTTTTTCATTCCACTATTATTGCAGAAGGCCCCGAGGCATTTCAGGTAAGACTGTTTTAACGCGTTTTGATCGTTTTAATGCGCGTGTTTAGAGTTAAACGTGTTGTGTTAATTGGGTATTGTTTATTGTAATCTTAGGAGTATTATATTCGCCATACGGATGGATGTCCGATTAGTTCTGAAGCCGAGAGACAACGAGTAATTCATTGTTTGGAGGCAGCTGTGAAAAGACGAGTCTCAAAGGTATGAAACCATTAAGCGTTGTAAACGAGCCGAGCCCGAGTATGCTCGAGCTCGGCTCGTGAGTAGTTTTTTTAAGTTCGAGCTTGACTCAGGCCTGAATTGTTTATTATTTATAAATTGATTTACATTTATCTATAACTAGGTTAGGAACCCGTGTATTACACGGGTTGAACAATGAAAACAGTATAATTGATAAATCTTTAAATACATTATATGATTAAAATTACGTATTACATATAATAATGAAAAATGAAAAGTTCATAAATCTCTAAATTACCAATAAGTTGCAAGTTTTATATATACAAATAAATTGCTACAGTATTACCAAAACATTAACAAACCATACGTTATATAGCAACAAAGCATATACAAATTATATACAATTTTTTTTTAATTGAACTAATTGCTAGTTTTCCTAACCATTGATGAGGCCATCTGATGTCCAATTATTGTTTATACTATTATCTGCAATTCACAACAAAAAATAACCAAACTAACCATGATTTAATACCCAACACTTGTCTTATTCATCCAGTTCGATTTGTACATTTATAATCAGTCAAATAGATCGAAAGAGAGAGAAAAAAAGGAAATAAAGATTGGCTAAATTCATTTCAGCTCGATTTCAAAATAATAAGGCTTTGTATTCATATGTGACACCCATATTGTTAATCAAAATACTGGACAAGGAGTGTCCCGGTTCCAACCGATCCATATGAAATTTGTCACTTTGACCAACCCAACCCGCTTATGTTTTTAATCTTGTAAATAAGGTTTTTTGGTCAAAATAACCTAGAATAATATGATCAATTGGTTCTACCCAACTCGCTAATGTTTCTGATCATGTTTTTATCATGGTAACATCCAAATTTGTCATTGACAAAGGGGACCTATTGATCATATTATTCTAGGTTATTTTGACCAAAAAAACCTTATTTACAATAGTATAAATTATATCAATGACAAATTTGGATGAAAATTATATCAATGTAAAATACATTTAAAACCCAATCCATTCATATATTTTACATCAAGTATTATATAACACAAACAAAAATATTGTCGGTCAAAGTTAAACAAGAAAGATTTAAAAAATCAAACTAGAACACTTATAATGGGACGGAGGGAGTAATATTGCTTTTGTGAATATGGTTGTATATTGAGTTATTGTATTTATTTTGTTTTATTCGTTTCTCTCGCGGATATATATAATTCAGAAGAATATGTGAGCGATTGATACACAACATCTCTTTCATTTAATCTTTCTAAAAAAGAATTCAAAGTCAATTTCTTGATTTGTATTTTCAATTTTTGAAAACTTATCAAGCTCCTCTATCAAATCTTGATCAATGAACCTACAAAATCCTTCAAATTGTATATGATTAAATCCAGGTATTGTGGACATAGGAAAAAGTATGTTTACTAAGAATTAATTTGCGTTTTTCTAAGCCAACTTAAATTTAGTTTGCGTGTTACATATGTGCATTGATTTAATTGGTTTGTTTTGTGAATCCATTATTCTTGAAAGATTTTAGTGCCGATTAAATTTATGCTTTCTTGGCAGCTCTTTATTTGTTTTTATCTGAATGGTTGATAGTTGATAAGCTTATTTTTGGCTTATTTGCCGGCTCTCTTATTTGTGCCAAGTACATGTGCCGGTACCGCAAAGAAATATTCGTTACGATATTCGGTATCTGCTTTTTCAGAAATTCGGCACAAATACCAACTTTTTCAGAATTTCAGCACCGGTAGTTTCGGTTTTAGTATGGTACCCTACACACACCCACCTAACGAAACCCTAATTATATAAACAACTTGATAACCCATTTCTTTTAATATTTCATTTACATCCACCACCTCAAAAACTCTTTATATTTTCCTTCCTTTTCCTTTCTTATATGAAACTCGTGAACACAACATATTTTTTCCATCCCTCATTTTCCTTCCCCTTCCTCCTTTAATTGAAACTCGGGAACACAATGTAAAGTTGGAGAAAGAGAGAATCAAAGGAATATATGTGTGAGAGATGGTTGCTAGTACATTTTCCGGCGACCCTGCGTCCAACGGCGATAATCACCAGAGATGACGGGGGTGCTCTGGGGTAAATCAAGTGACAGTCATGGTGGAAGAAGAAGACGGCAACATAGTCTGATTTCGAATATAGCATCGGTAGGGTGTAGAACCCACGTAAAGCTAGTACAAACTCTAAAGATACAGGAGGTAACTCTATTACCTGCTCAGTCGCAAAGGAGGTGAAACCACCGAATTCAAATGCCACACTCAAGACTCATATGGCTAACTAGACCACAAATGGATAAAAAAAAAACACCATGTAATTGACCTAAACGTAACACCCTAATTGAATGACACGCAATCAACCAATCAAAGTCACATAGAATCAACTATGCAATGAATATTATAATCCTTCATACCTGTCAAAATAGTTATTTTTAGGGTTTCCTAACGACAAACTTCCTCGCTAAAATGCTATGAAAACACCCTGGCCTCCCCAGCAACCGCATGAGTTAGGTTGTCTTACCGATAACATCCCATTAGCACTTAAAATTCTTGGTTCTTTTCTATATGACAAAGACAAGGATAAATAGAAAGAGTTCGTTAAACAAGATAAAATGCATCCCTGATGTTGACGTGATGGAAAGACTCAAAATAAGTTATGATGGGCTTAAACATCGCAAAAAGAGTTATTATTAGATATTGTGTGTTTAATGAGGAGAAAGAAAATAGATAAGGCAATGAAGGAGCTTGATGCTTGTAGTTTACACCCTGGTATAGGGGTAAAGAAGTTGAAACGAAATTCTCTTATAAAAGTTTAAATGGAAGATTTGACACACATGACTTGGTAGAAGAAATGACTCTCTACATTGTTAGAATGGGAACACGCTAATAATCTTGGAAAACATAGCAGAATTTGGAAGGAGAAGATTTCGTTAACTTATGTGCTATCGGGGCATCTGCACCGTCAATGGTTAAATTAACTTTGCAAATTTTTTTTTATATATGTGCTATTCCCATAGCACAAGAATGTAAGTCATTTCAAAGTGTAAGTGTAGGAGATTTATCAAATTGTAAATGGTTATGAAAAGTCTCCATTTTAAAGTTGATTGGTGGTGACTCGTGAGAGAGCAATACATTCTATGCTTGCTTCAGATATGCATTAACTCTAATCTTCTTAAATTTCAAGCCTAAAATGAATTACACTATGTAACAATAGTGTTCCTAATATTCAAATGAATACGTTTAATATTCAAATGAATACGTTGCAGAGAAATGCAATTGAAAATAGCTTTATGAGTGTAGTAGTTTCACGTGTACGACTACCATATCCTTATGAAGAATTCATATTGCAACTCCCACACAATTGGTTAAGAATGTGTTGTATGAAGTAATCAAATATTTGCAAAGTTAGGAGTCTTTTAGCTCATTACAGAGTATGCAAGATTGATAAGTAGACACTGTTTTAATATATATGTAGTTTTCTGCGTATCAAGTGTTTGATGAAATATCTCAACAAAAAGCAAACATGGTTTTAACTTACATTTTTGTTGGATTATTAAGAGTGCGCCATCAGGGGCGGACCCGCATAGCACCCATCGGGGTCCCGGGACACCAATGTTTTTTGAAAATTATTTAGAGGCGGTATATTAAATTTTGTAAGGACCCCCATAAAAATTAATACTTGGTCTAGTGGAAAGTCCCTTGTTTTTCCTTTGAGAGGTTGCAGGTTCAAGCCTCACCATACCATTTTTTGTTGTTTTTTAATGTTTTTTATATCCTTGTCAATATTAGTTATTTAGTTAGAGTATTTGTGTTTTTCGTTAGTTTCTCTCATATAGCCATGTTTTTTATTGTTTTTTTTATATCCTAGTCAATATTAGTTATTTAGTTAACTATTTGTGTTTTTCGTTAGTTTCTCTCATATAGTCATTGTCACCATGCAACATATATAATGACAACATAGGTTTTGATATTCTTTTATTATTTATCTTGTGTATGCATATTATAATTAATCATTTATTTGTGTTAGAGTTAGTTTTTCATGTTTGGTCATGTATGTAAGACCATAAATATAGCTTAATTACTTTATGTTTTCGGGTATGAATAAAAATGAATTAAAAGTCTATGTTATATCTAGTTCATAATCTATATTCTTTCTATTTACTCGTTTCCAATGACACCATATTTCCGTGTTTTATTATTTATATATTTTCGACCCGACCCGAATAACTACCGGCCCGAAAATTATGTAAACTGAAAAAATTGGGACCCCATTGACAAAAAATCCTAGGTCCGTCACTGTGCGCCATCATAATTCCATTTCAATGGATGGTTTATTCTTTTAAACAGTTTCAAAGCATCATCTTTTTTATTGCCCATGATGACCATAATTTGCTAGCATTAAATGCTCACGTTGTTGCATTTCACTTAATATTTACTGCTTTAGAAGCATCTGATCAAGCACGTTACAGGACCTCGTAGCATCTGTATGTGACATATGGTTTTGGACCAATCGTTCAAGCAGCATTTGTTGTTTCGTTTGCTACTCTTTTAGTAACATTTGTTGTTGTAATTGTCAACCCCAAGAATCGGCCCTGAATCTCATCTTAACTCCTCGTGTGGTACACCACTAGCTAGATATTTGTTTATTCAGTTGATGCTTCACATAGGCTGAATGCCTAAATAAGTAACTTTAAAATTATAAGTATCTTTGTGATTGCTAAGTATAAACCCACTCTTTAACCTTGTATTACCTTCATATAAATATTTGTAACTCACTATCTATTAAGTTAGTTATAGGGACATTAAAAGCAGTTATTGCATGTTTATTGATTTGATTGGTTTGTTTTGTTTTGTGAATCCATTATACTTGAAAGTTTTCTGTGCCGGTTAAATTTATGCTTTCTTTGCCAGCTCCCTTATTTGTTTTTCATTGAAAGGTTGACATTGATATGCGTATTTATCATGTATAGAAGTTAATGCTTATTTTGACGATTTTCTTTACATATTAGATTGGATGTAGAGGGCTAACGCCTATCACATCAACAAATGTGGGCGCCACTCAATTCGGGGTGCCAAAGGCAAAGACGCCATGGCATTAGCGGGGGTGAATGGCCTGGGTGTGGGGCCAAAATTTATTCTAACCAATCAAACTATACGCACACAATTTTATAAAAAAAAAAGATTATAGAAACAATAGTACTTTTAGTTAAAACGTAATGCGTTTTTAAGGAAAAAGTTAGTGAATAAACATATTATATTTTTTTCATTTTTTTTCTAGTTAAATCACTTTACATACCCTTAGGCGTTGTTTGGCAAGATGTTTGACTGATTAAGAGACAACATTTGTATAATTCAATATGTCTATGAAACGTAATAATTAAGAGGCTCTATGAGCCATTAAGAGCTGTGAATAAACACCTATCTCTGACTGACTGAGTTAGAGGTGGTTTCTTAATAAAATCGTTAAAAGGCTACCAAGCATCCCTTAAATGTCACGTATAACTTTTTATAGAGTACCTAAAATAGGGTTCAATTTTATATTTTGAGACATGATTTACCACCAATCAGTACGTAAGTTTCCTTTTAAATATTTCAAACATTTCTTTTACTTTTTTCATAAGTATAAAAAAGTTTATCAGATATAAATACTGTTACCTAAATAAACCAAAAATAAATGTAAGATTTCTTAAAAAAAAGTAGTTTAAACACGTGCTTACTATCAACTAATGCTAGTGTCAATGAGCGTTCAATTAACATTGGATGGGAAGTGAGGATTTGGGTAAGAGATCGCAAGGTCTCAAGTTCAAATCCGATATCAACCGGGTTTTATTGTAGTGGCTTTTGGGCGGAGGGTTTTCTCTAAAACAAGAGATGGTGGGCTTAGGCTATCGGCAATGTCTGCGATTACATGTATATGAGGTTGTCTTTTATCATTGTGTTACCCTGGATAGTTAAAAAAACCCACCTCATGGTAGTAGATTATTGTGAAATTGGAAATGTAGTGCCGGTCCAAAGTCACGGGAATTTGACAAGCACAAAGATATGACATGTTTTGTAAAAATCCTGATGATTCCCGATTAATCACTAGTCTTTACTCCACCCACCTGTCGCTGATTAATCCCGATTTGTTCAAAATCTGTCAAAATTGAAATCATACATAAAATTTGGAATATATATTATATGTATATTTGAAAATTTACATATAAATTCCAATCTGATTAATCTCGACTAATTCATATTAATTGATTAATTGCTAGTCCATGCATATGTGATTTAAATAAATGAATAGTTTAATGATACGAGTCATGATCTACGTAGCAGCCACATTTTTATTTTATTTTATTATTATCATCGTTATTATGTCAAACTTGGCTTCTAACTAAAATAGACAGCCAATTGCAAAACTTTTTTTTTTCTTCAAATATTATTTTACTTACCTAAATACGCTAATAGTGCTTTGGATTCTAAAGGGTTTGATTATTGGAATAAAATAATTCTTTTATGTATATTTTAAAGTATTTTATATATTATATTATAAATTTATAAGATTGTCAATAATATACTTGCATGAATGGCCAATTTTTGGGTTATGACACAATTACTTGCATGAATTGGCTTAAGGTGTTCTTTTGAAATACTAAGCATCTTTAATAAAGAACATTAGTTATTAGTTCCTTTAGCTCTTCTAGAATTGATAGGTATCAAAGGGTAATCAAGATTTGTCCCGTTAACTTCTTTACAATTACTTTCATCAAGTAATTTTCGAGAACTAATTATGTCATATTGGTAAAGCTTAATAAAATGATTCGTAAGGCCATACCAACCGGTTATTTCCAAATGTGAACTTTTTCTAACATCGTTTGGACTACCCTCAAAACCCGAGTGAGACTTTCTTTAACAAAATATCAATCGTCCATACTAATTTTGACCCTCCAGATTTGACTCACCCAGAAACACCATTAAGGAGGAAACCCACTACTGTGAGAAAACTTCATTGAGTCAGGTTGCGAACCTAAGACTATAACATCTCAAACCTTAACCAAACGCGAACTACAACATGTGAACTTTAGAATCCAAATGAAATTTTGTTGGTTGTGAGGTCATGAATAGAAATGCCAACATGGAAAGCAATAAAAGTTTTTAACCACAATAAGTAGAACAAAACCATATATACAAGTTTGAAGGTAGTCTAAAATTACAAGATTGTCTAGTCTGTTTTTGATAATAGATACAAAAATCACAAAAAATGTCTCTATTTCATTAACCATATATATTTGAGCTCATATTTATTTCCAAAGATTAGCCAGACAACTTGGCCCTCATGATTTATGAACTTTATGATAAATAAAGTTTCACTATTTTAGTATGGTTTTACTTTAGAATTTTAGATGATGATGATGATATATAAAACATGATTTAAATGTAAGTCCAACTAATTCAGCTATTTATACATACATAACCGTAACCAAATCATATAAATATGTCATAGAATCTTAACTGAACCAGAGCTATCTCCGAGAATCGTTAAAATTTTTTGTGTCGAATGCGAGTATAAGTTCGGGCCTTAAGTAAAATGTAAGTTCAATAACTCATATATAAAGAGTAATCGAGTATTGTATATGATTTGGATTTTGGGCCTAACTTATAAGGTATTGTTTAAACAAAACTTTTGATTGAGTCTAATACAGTTTTTTTCAATATAATTAAATATAAATTTTTTTAAAAATTTTCTAGCCTTTAGAATGATCGGGCATAAGTCGGTCGACTTCCTTGCCTCTTCCCATCCCAGACGGTCCTGAACTGAACTATTGGTTATATAGAAAACAAGCCATAACCGAACTATCAGCGTATCAATTAGTTACATAATGGTTCGGTTTTTTCTACTTACCCTTAAAATCGACTATATCAATGTAAGTCGACATATGCAAAAGGTGTCGTGCGTTTTGAAAAAGGATGACAAATGGACCGACCGACAAAGATTGACACCAAGGATGCCATGATCCGTTGCTTTCAACCATCTTAACAACACAACAAAACATAGGCCACCATTACAAAAAGCAGAAACAGGTGTTGGACCACATATCCTGCAAATATCGTCCTACACTATTTAAGGAATAGCTGAACCAAGTAAAACATGTCCACCACGTGTTATTGTCGTTTAACCTTTTTTTTATTTTACCTTTTTACTTTAGTTTTGAGGACTTTATTAATTAAACCTTCATTATCATTTAGAAAAATTGGTTTTAAATAATCCAAACTATGGCTTATTGGTAAATATCTATTCTAATTTTACACTTGCATGCTGGCAGTACCAACTACTTATGCATTTGTTTTTAACGGGCCGCGACTAACGGATGTTAACTCCGTTAATCTTTGTCTGACGTGGCGATCTCAGCTGTCAAAAATCAGATTACGTGGATATCTACGTGGCAGCTGACTGTGTATTCTTCTTTTTTTTCTTCTTCTTCTTCTTCTTCTTCTTGGTCCAGTACCTCACCACCACCCCTCGTTTCCCGGCGAGCCACCACCACCACCCCTCGTTTCCCGGTTATGGTTTGGTTGTTTATGTAACGGGCCGCAAAATCCAACCCTGCAGTAAGGGTTTGGTTGTTTATGATTTAGAGCTTCAAAATCGTCCGGTTATGGTTGTTTATGATTTAGAGCTTCAAAATCGTCCGATTAGGGTTTGGTGACCAAAACATGGAGATTTGGGTGTTTATGATTTGGAGCTTCAAAATCAGATTAGGGCTTATGAACATTGAATTGGGTCTTCAAATCCGACTAAGGCTTCGTGAAGGTTGAACTTCGGTCTTTGAAATCTGATTAGGGCTCCGTGAAGGTTGAATTAGGGTGCTCGGAAACTGGGTATGGGTGGTGGTGGCCGATTATGATGGTTTTAGGGCAATAGTTGCTGGGGCCGGGAAACGAGGGGTGAGGGTGGTGGCTCGCCGAGAAACGAGGGGTGGTGGTGGTGGCTCGCCGGGAAACGAGGGGTGGTGGTGGGGTACTGAACCAAGAATAATAATAATAATAATAATACACAGTCAGCCGCCACGTCGCGTTACATGTAATCAAGTTTTTGCCAACTGGGATGACCACGTCAGACAAAGACTAACGGAGTTAACATCCGTTAGTCGCGGCCCGTTAAAAACAAATGCACAGGTAGTTGGTACTGCCAGCATGCAAGTGTAAAGTTGGGATGGATATTTACCAATAGGCTATAGTTGGGATTATTTAAAACCACTTAAACAACAACACAATTGACTGTTATTAATTTTCTTAACCATGTGTTATAATTTTAATTAAATAGCGCGTTGTAGCGGGTTAAACTTGATTCGCGAAGGAACCACGGTTACCTTGCCGGAAACCTGAAAGAGTCCAATCTCTCTCTCTCTAGTTGCGTTAGAGGACACATGGGTTCAGTTCGTTACGAGGTTGTAAAAAAAGGTTTTGTAACTAAAGTTGAAATGATAAAAGTCTTGTACCAAACATGTAAATATAAAAGACATGAAACTTTGATGGGTAAAGGGTTAAGAACAAATAACTTTGATGGCCAAAGTTGAAAGTTTATAACTTTTTATTGATATCATATGTGGTCGGCGGCGTAGCGCTGAGTTTAGCTCTGATGTGAATGGCTGTTCGTTACAACTATAAAATATGTGTTACTCCTCATTTCTCTGGTTGTTTTACATGCGGAATAAATCAAGTTAGTTCGTTCCTTTTTATACATCGTATTTCCCACTATACCGCAAAATAAAAATAGATCAATTCAATGATAAAACTTGGTAAAAGTCTCCCCTCTTTTATAATAGTATATTTATTGGCAACGGTATGTCTCGTCTCCATTCCTGTATATAAAACGCTAGCTTAATTTTAGCTCGATATAGCATAGGTGCAAGAACACATATTGTTTTAATGATACCATATTTTTTACTTCAATAAAAACTTAGAAATTCGAGAACACCATATTTTATTGCTATTTTTTTAATGATACACCAAACTAAATTAAATGACCATTGACAATTAACCTCTCAAAACACAAAAAATCTTGTAACTATTCTCGAGTTTACTTATATTTTCGTTTGAACCCCAAAAATTATCAAATAGTTTTATAAATAAAAAAAGGAACGACGCCTGAGAGATTCGAACTCTCGCGGGGAAACCCCATGTACTTAGCAGGCACACGCCTTAACCACTCTGCCAAAGCGTCGTTGTTGTTTGTTCTACACAATTTATTTTTCATATATATAATATGCCGAAAAGCTTGTGTTATCAACTTCTCAAATATTTAGAAATTTTTAATGACCAAATTACGACCTAGCTAAATTAACATGTTTCTCCCATGAAGTATATATATTTATAAAGTCATCAGTTTAAAATTTTTTTTACGTCTCACTTGATAACATGAAAAGACTATTTAAAATATTTTCCCTTGATTTGATAGCATGCATAAATAATATATGGTTCCAAACTTATATATATTCACATTGATGTCTCAAACCCAAGAACATCATCATCTCGGTTCAACTCTTTGTCTTAAACAACATGTGGGTTAGAATATTTTGGATCAAATGTGCAAAATCTAAACCATTTTTTTAAAATTAACATGTATGCCCAAACTCGAATTACCTGACCTCACTAACATGATAAACGAACAACCTGAATTCAACAAACCCGGTTGTGATATGGATTAGTTATCGGATACATTATCATACACAAAAAAAACCCCACCGAACTACCCGAAACCGAGTGTTAAACTCGGGTAGCAGCCGTAGTAGATATGGTAACTACCGAACACTTAACTAACTCACTAACAATCTCAATAAACATATAGCATTCACATTGGATTTGTTTCTTGTCCCCATTTCTATAATATAACTAAACACCGTATTCATCTCTAATTTTTGTTAATCTTTTCTAAACATTTCACATCTTTGTCAAAATTTTCTCAAATTTTAGAGATGGGATAAATAAGAAAATTACTTATGGGATGTTAACTCTATACTCTTTGTCTTGAGGAGGTAAATCTAAAATGTAAATATAACATGTAGCTTGAAACAAAATATATAAAAATAATTATCATAAGGTATAGCTAGACATGCACAAACCAGTTATTCGAAAACCGATTAATGGCCAACGGTCAACTAACCGGTTAGACCGGTTAATCGGGTCAGGTACTGGGTACTAGTGGCGAAGCTTGGACGAGTTTGTCCCGGGAGGGGGGGGGGGGCTCAAAATGTATTATAAAAGTCATAATCTAGGGGTCTAAGCTCAAGTTTTTGATCCAAAATGAGTAAATTTACACTGCGTATACAAATTTTCGGACGAAAAAATGGTCAATTTACACTACGCGCATAAAAATCGGAGGGGCCGGGGGCCTAAGTAAGCTTTGTCCTTGCTGAATACTCCCCGGTTTTCTAGCACAAAAACCCTATACTGAACTGATTAACCGGTAAATAACCAGGAAAAATACCGGTTTAAAAAAATAAAATTTCAAAAACTGGTTTCGATTAACCGGTTCTCGGGCCAAAATGAAAAACCGATTACTAACCACAGTCTTTTTTCCAGGTATAGACCGGTTAGAGTTATCGGTTACTAACCGAGTACAAACCAGTTAGGCTATGTATCTCAGTATATGTAGCCATAAGTATGGCTTAATTATTAGTCATACACCTAATGATTAGAGGTGTACAAGACCGGTTTTAGGCAAACCGAACAGAACCGGTTTGGGTTTAAAACCTGTTTTACCCAAACCGGTATCCAAACCGACACAAACCATCAATTTCAGGACCGGTTCCTCTTCAAATCTATCAAACCGGTTTTAAAACCGAACCGGTTTGAGGAAAACCGGTTTGAAACCGGTTAAACCGGTTTATAAACCGAACCGAACCGGTGTGACAGGCCGGCCTATCTTGCTTCTAAACCGGTTTATAAACCGAACCGGTTTGATTCAAACCGGTTTTGACTCGTCATTGACCAAACCGGTTCGGTTTGGATTTAAAACCGGTTTTGTACACCTACTAATGACTAGTAAGGAGCCAACCAAAAAAAAAGAGTGCTTAGGCCTATGTTAGCCCAAGCCCATAGCCCAGTAAAAGCCTTTTCTTATTAAGATTGCTGGCCCATAGTCCAGTACAAGTATTAAAAGAGAATCCGGGTGGAAGACCCATTATAGATTTACATCCACCAAAAAATAACAATTATTTTACAGCTTTTGCCGGGTTCGAACCGGAGACCTTGAGTGTGTTAGACTGAACCCAACCCCACTATTTTAAAAGATGTAATCAAATCTGCAAATTGTGATAAAGAAACAATGGCCATGGTGAGATCAAACTCAATCTCAATCTCAATCTCAATCTCACTCACGCCATTCATTTCTTCTTCTACCAGATTCAATAAACTAATTCCTTCTTCTTCTTGTAATTTATTATTTTCATCAACATCTTCCGTTTACTCAGCATCCGTTTTCCGTCGAGCTGCTTCTTCCACTGCTAACATGATCACCACCAACACCAAAGCCAAAATCATCGATTCGCATTTACACGTTTGGGCCTCACCTCAAGAGGTAATTAGTTATGTCATTTTTCAATATAATTAGTGTTTTATTTTTAATAATTAATATACAATTGCCGGAAACTTGTAGCAAACTTTGCAAGTTTTGCCGCAGTTTTTTCACAAAAAGTGGTTTTTAACTTTTTATGATATATTTCAATTTGTAGCAAATTTGTAGCAACATTACTAGTGTTCCGACTGTTTTGCTACCAAAGGGTGTTATTTTATTTGTATGTTGATTTTTTTATTCTGAAGGTTAATATTTAATAAATGATCAAACTAATTGTCGATAATTTGTCGGAAATAGATTTATGTTTTTGACGAAATTGTGACAACACTGCTTTACGCTGTTACGTTGTAGGAAACTTGTGTAAAATTTTTAGACTTTTTTTTACTTTTGATTGTTGGTGAAAAGTTGTGGAAATTTTGTAGGAAAAATTGAGTTGTGGGAAAACTGTAGAAAATTTTTGTAGCAAAAATACCCATTTTCTAGTAGTGAACGTTCTTAACATAAGTTAGTTAGTAACAAACTAGTTAGTTAGTTGTTAAATATAGGTGTAGCTATAAATGTACACCTCCATTATCTATGGAAGATAATGTAGGTGTGCAAAACAAACTAAGCTTGAACTTGACTAGGCACGAGCTTAGCTCGTTTTGATCTTACAGAGCTTGAGCTCGAGCTCAACTCATGTGTGGTTTTTTTTAATCTCAAGCTCGACTCGGGCTTAGCTCGTTTATTATTTATTACTCCCACCGTCCCATTAAAAGTGCCCATATTCCCTTTTTTGTTTGTCCCATTACAAATGTCCACTTTCAAACATTATTAGCAAATTTCCAAGTTTACCCTTAAACACACACAACTAACATTAACAATATTGATAGCCCAATTTTTAAGGGCATTATTGTCATTTGGCAAGCCAAAAAAGTAATCATTTAGTCTAACTTGAAATTTGTGTTTTTCAAACCATGACACTTTTAATGGAACGGATAGAGTAATTAATTAAACATACACACACTTTTATATATATTTGTAGAAAACCTTTAACGAGCCTAAGCTTGTCTCGAGTTTATGCGAAGTACCCTAAACGAGCCAAAGCTTGGATTTATAGTGTGAAATTAATACATTGAAGTCCAAAAGAATTAAAACTTAAAAGTATACAAGGCTCATTAAGGCTCAATGAGCCTAAACGATGTTCCCATACAAGGCTAAAGATCGGGATCAATAACTAAATGAGTTTTTATTTGAGGCTCTAGCTTGATAAGGCCTAGCTCCTTACAAGCATTTTACCAATCCAGTCTCGAGTAGCTCGCAAGCGGCTCGACTCATTTTCACCCCTAGACGAAATATATGATTTGACAAATTCTTCCACTTTTGATTTTTTTCTTCTTTCG
This sequence comes from Bidens hawaiensis, assembly GCF_021521415.1. Classification (NCBI taxonomy): domain Eukaryota; kingdom Viridiplantae; phylum Streptophyta; class Magnoliopsida; order Asterales; family Asteraceae; genus Bidens; species Bidens hawaiensis. The sequence continues at coordinate 105,112 of NW_027494643.1, read as the reverse complement.
TAGCTTAAAATGACTTGTCTATTTGCAGGCGTTGGATAAATACCCTTACGTTCCTGGCCAGGAACCCTCGTTACGCGGTAATCTTGATTTCTTGCTTGATGTAAGTTCAATGGTTTGAACTTGTAATCACAAATCATTAATATTTTGGCTCTATTTACTGATTTGGTATTTTGTTATTACAGTGTATGGAAGACGCAGGTGTCGATGGTGCATTAATTGTGCAGCCAATAAATCACAAATTTGATCATTCATATGTAACAAGGTCTGAATAGCTAGTGGTATCAGTCGTGTCGGGTTGGCAGTTGTGGGTTGAAATGTGATACCTGAACCCAACTCATATTATTATTCATGTCAAGATTTTAACCATAACCTGCGCGCACACACATAAATTCGGGTCGACCCTAACATGGCCCATTTAACCCATTTATCAAAAAAATTAAAATGATTTTTTTAAAACAAAATGGATATAATTTAGAATCGGTAGACGAGTAATATGAATATTTTGTTTTTGAAAATATTTAAAATCTTGAAAATGGATTGAAAAGCAAGCGTATATGACTATTTTCAGAGAAATGGAAAACTGAAAAAACAAAAAAAAAAAACAATAATATAATAAAAGCTTTTTTTAAATGCTTATACGGGTTAACAGGTAAACATGTTTGCATATGGGTCAACCTGAATTCTACCCGTTTTTAAATAGTCAACCGAACCCAACCTTTTTTTAAATAGGTCATGTTAGTCAACCCAAAACTTGTATTTTAGAGTTGGGTTGGGTTCGATTCGTGTCAACAATTACCGCTCCTATGAATAACATCACTTGATATTATTAGTGTGTTGAAGAAGCATCCATCCAAATTTGTTGGATGTTGCCTTGCAAATCCCGCAGAAGATGGCAGTGGTATACAACAACTTGAACATCTAATCTTGCAGGTCTTTAATAAATATTAATTATTAGTAACTCTTATGTAGTAATTATTATAATGAATCAAAGTTTTATTAGGATGGTTATCGTGCGGTTCGCTTTAATCCATACTTATGGCCATCTGGGCAGAAGGTAAAATGCGTAACTATTTTTGCTTTTTAAAAGATATACTGGTTTTTATTGGTCCCGACTATCTCATTTTGGTCGTTGTCGGTCCCAACTAACAAATTGGTCGCTTACGGTCCCAACTTTTTACGTATTTGTTCCCAACGGTCTGCGACTAACAGAATCCTAACACCGTTAGTTGCAGGTCGCTGGAAAAACCTTTTGTTGTCGGAAAAGTCACATTTTTTTTTTTCCAGAAATCATAACCCGAACAACGCCACCACCACCATTTGGCTCACCGCCAACCAACCACCACTACTTGAGCCCCACCAACCGTTTCCAATGATGGTTCTAGGGCTCCGGCGACCTCAATAATTAGAGTATTTACTAGAAAAAGGTTTCTAAAGGCCCGATAGAAGTTACAAAGATGTTTGGGACAAAAATGTTGAGTTTTCGAAAAAAATGTGAGTTTTCCGACCAAAAACGTTTTTCCGGCAACCTGCAACTAACAACGTTAGAATTCTATTAGTTGCGGACCGTTGGAAACAAATACGTTAAAAGTTGGGACTGTCAGCCGCCAATTCGTTAGTTGAGACCGACAGCGACCAGAAGACAATACTTGGGATTAATACAAACCAATATACATTTTAAAAATAATATCAAGCGTTTAAAAACTAAAACGCGCAGATGACAAATGAAATTGGGAAAGCAATGTTTTCAAAAGCAGGAGAGCTTGGAGTGCTAGTAGGCTTCATGTGTATGAAGGTATGCAAGTTTATTAATATTATTATATTAATTGATTATTTATTTACAGTGGATTTTTTTAGGGTCTTAACTTGCATATATCAGAAATCAAGAAGTTATGCACTGAGTTTCCCAAAACAGTAGTTTTGCTTGATCATTTAGCCTTTTGTAAACCTCCTACGTGAGTAGTTTTGACTCATTTACTTAACTAAAAAGAAATGGTCAACTTGGTCAAACGAGTCGACGTGGTTGTAATTTGTATGTTATTATGCAGGGATGATGAAGAAGCCAAAACCTTCTCAGAGCTTCTCGGGTTATCAGCATTTCCACAGGTACGTTATTAAACAATAATTAAAACTTCGGCAAATTGGATTTAATAATCCCACATTTTTGCTGTTGGCTGATAATAATCTCACCTCGGAAGATAGCTGCTACAAGTCCCACCTTTCACGCTAATTGTTTTAATTTGACCTCCGTTAAAAAAAAGTTAACGTTGCTAAGTTTTTTCCAAATTTCAAGCTAATGTTTTAGGCCTTTTGTTCGGAACGAGAATACGAGTTGATTGATGTAAAACTTATCTTGAACGGTGCTCCAAACGACAAAACAATGCTTCCATTCGGTTGTTAAACTTCCAATTAACAAATAATTAAGCCGTTTGGAGCACTGTTTCGAGGTAAGTTTTACATCAATTGACTCGTTTCCTCATTCCGATCAAAAACCCTAAAACATTTTGAAATTTGGAAAAACTTAATGGAGGTCCAATGAAAACAAGTAGTGTGAAAGGTGGGACCTGTGGCAGCCATTTTGTAAGGTGAGGTTATTATCGGCCAACTGCAAAACAGTGGGATTATTAAAATCCTATTTGCCTAAACCTTCTAACGCTTCTTACTATTAGTATATTTATTTTGGTTTATGATTTTTATTTATTTTTATTTTATAGGTTTATGTGAAATTTAGTGCACTGTTCAGAGTTTCAAGAAAACCATTTCCATATGAAGATTTAACACCTCTTCTTTCTCAAGTCATATCAAGCTTTGGCGCCAACCGTGTCATGTGGGGAAGGTAATATTATAAGTCTTATTCTATATAAGAGTTTATTGCTAAACAAAATGGATGTTAATACTTGAAATTTTACATTTTATAATATTATGCAGTGATTTTCCTTTTGTGGTTGAAGAATGTGGTTATAAGGAAGCAAAAGAAGCGGTTTCTTTAATCGCTGATCAAGTGCCAATATCGTCTTCTGATTTGGAGTGGATCATGGGGAGGACTGCTATGCAGCTTTTCAAAGGACAATGGACCGCTTCTTGATTTGCAACATGCGATTTGATGGACCAAATATAAATACTGAATCATCCGACCATAATATGCGTTACTGTTTGCTAGCAATAAGCCTTATGCTTTCCAACCTGTTTTTTTTTTTTTAAAGATTTGAGTACTTAATGTACGAAGGTAAGGAAATTAGAGTCGAGCATACAACGATTGCACACAGAAACTGATTGTATGTATTTTATGATATGAACAAATTATAGAGATGGGTATAAGGATTGCGCACACATGTCTTGCTAGCTGTTTCACTTTATACACCTACTTGCAGAAGATTGGGTTGCATCTTTTTGGCTTCAGTACCATTGTATAACGTAATTCTAATTTAAGTTAACATTATCATCTTATATGGTTATTCGATTTGTGTTCTTTGTTTCGCAGACATAGGAACCATGGTTATTCTTTGGACTATACTTTGTTATTCTTTTAGCTTTTACTTTGGATTAGTTGATATTGTCAAGGCTTCAGGCTAATTTCTCTTTGTAAAATACACCCTCACATATCATGAGAAATCATCAATAAATATTATCATGTACCTCATTGCGCATGCTGATGTCCGTTTGAGTCGTCTGAATACATCGCACCAATTCTAAGGTGCATTTGCTTGATAAATCATTATTCCGAACGGTGGTTAATGAGCTTTTCCGTATTGACAACCAACAAACACAAGGTCTTAATTTTGTGAACCTCTTCTTTAAATTTTTATTATCTTGACCTTTTTTTAATTCCCTTTTGATTTTCTTTTTATACGTCACCTTGGTATTTGTTTTTCATTGTATCGGATCAATGTAAAACACGTGCCGAGATTCTTTTGGCATATTGCGGTTTTACTTTCAATTGCTATATCGAGTGCCAATGATATCAGTTATCAAACCCTTTGGTTATATTGATTACAATTATGCTTGAATGAATTGATTGCGATGGATAAAATATAAGTTATGCTTTAGAACTTTTATTTTGATAATTTGTTATTTTGGATCTGATTACCACTGACTGCTTTTATACTAATACTAATTAAGCCAAACCATGTCGTTGTAATGCAACTCATACATCTTCAAGGATAATAAATTAGTTATACTTTGTAATGCATTGATATGATTCTTAATAAAAAGATAAAGGAATGCAATGTGGAAGGTTGCCGCCTCTTTTGACCCTCAATTATTTCAGCTAAATGATTAATAGTAATATTTTAATCTTCATGCCTGTCTTAATCCTTCATTTTTTTAATAAACGAAAAGAAGATGCAAAAAAACAGCACTAACAACTTTAGCGTATATTATTTGAACACATCTCATCTTCTCAATACAACATCTCTCTTTTTGATCCTGATATCCACTAATTGCTTTTATACAAACAAATTTAACACACAGATCAATGGCATCTTCATCATCCTCTTCTCACTTCATTCCTGCCACAAATTCTCAGTCATGGAATCATGATGTGTTTCTGAGTTTTAGAGGAGAAGACACCCGTAAGGGCTTTGTGGATCATCTCTACACAGCTCTTGTGCAACAAGGAATCCAGACGTACAAGGATGACCAAACACTTCCTCGGGGTGCCATAATCGGTCCAGTACTTTTCAAGGCAATCCAAGAATCACGGATTGCAGTTATTGTATTCTCTGAAAATTATGCGGACTCATCTTGGTGCCTGGATGAGCTTACATATATTGTAGAGTGCATGGAAAACAAAGGGCAAATCATTATGCCCGTATTTTATGACGTTGATCCATCGGATGTGAGAAAACAAACTGGAAAATATGGAGAAGCATTTGTCGAACATGAGCGTGAGAATAAGCACAAAGTCAAGTCATGGAGAAAAGCTCTCTTGAAGACCGGCAACCTCTCTGGATGGGTCCCTAAGGACTTTGCAAAAGGGTATTTTTTCCTTTTTCTAAAGAAAATTTTTATACTTGATATGTTTGCCTTTTATAACTTGGTTATACTTGTAACTAAAGATGTCATAGTCAATTTCAACCTGTTGCAAACTAATTGCATATAGATGGATCAGTTTGGAATGAAGAGTAAAGAATTGCATCTATGGAGGAATGGTCAGTTATAGTTGTATCTATGTAGGAATGGTCTGTTATTTTTCAAACAAGATATATATGTAATTATTTAATTAAATCTCATTAAGGAAGGGAAGATAGGTAGTTCTGATTTTTGGTTGGGTATATATGAAATTAATCAAATTTGTATGCAGACATAATTTGAAATTCTCCATATGTTAAATGTATAATTTGATGTTTTTATATTTTATTGGAAATGAATTGTATCAAGCATCTAATATATATTTTGGTTTCGAAGTGTACTTTTTCCTCATGTATATATGTAAGCGATGCATTATAATATATAGAATGAATTAGATAACTAGTAGAGTAGTAGTTAAGAAAACTAATATTCTTTACATAATATATATTTCCTTATGCATGGAGTGTGCAGGCATGAAGCAAAATGCGTTGCGGACATTGTTGCTACAATTTCCAATAAGTTGACTCCTCTAATTACAAATGTTAATAAAGATCTCATTGGAATTGAGGCTCGTTTGATAGATTTAAAATCAATTCTGGAAATCGGGTCAGGTGGGGTGCGCATGATTGGAATATGGGGGGTTGGGGGCGGCGGCAAGACTACTCTCGCATCTGCTGCGTATATGGAAATCTCACACCAATTCGAGGCTTGTTGTCTTCTTGAAAATATTCGTGAAGAATCAAGCAAGAATGGTTTAAAAAAGTTGCAAGAAAATTTTCTATCACTTCTTTTGAAAACAAACGTGGAGATAGGGAGTGAGATTGAAGGAAGCAACATGATAAAAAGAAAATTTTGTCACAAAAGTATTTTAGTTGTTCTCGATGATGTTAATGATCTTAAGCAACTTTAAGGCATTAGCCGGTGCGCATGATTGGTTTGGTGATGGGAGCCGCATAATAATCACAACCAGGGATGAGCATTTACTAACCCGCCAGGCAGACATGATATATGAAGTGAGGTTATTATCAGATGACGAGGCTATCAAACTCTTCAATAGACATGCATATCAGAAAGATAAACCTGTAGAAGATTACGATGTGCTTTCACAAGAAGTAGTTTCTTATGCCGGTGGGCTCCCGTTAGCGCTTGAGATTCTTGGTTCTTTTCTGTATGACAAAGACAAGGAGGAGTGGAAGTGTGCCTTGGCCAAGTTAAAACGCATCCCAGAGGTTCAAGTGATGGAAAGACTCAAACTAAGTTATGATGGTCTTGAACATGACGAGAAAGAGTTATTCTTAGACATCGCATGTTTCATGAGGAGAAGTCAAATAGATAAGGCCATGACGGTGCTTCATGCTTGTAGTTTTCATCCGGGCATAGGGGTAAAGGTGTTGTTGCAAAAGTCTCTTATAAAAGTTTCAAATGGAAGATTTGACATGCATGACTTGATAGAAGAAATGGCCCACTACATTGTAAGAGCGGAACACCCAAACAACCTTGAAAAACATAGCAGAATTTGGGAAAATACAGATATTGAAGAACTTTATGCAATGGTGGCAGCTGCATCGTTAATGGTTAAATTATATACATATGTGTGTGTGTGTGTGAGTGAGTGAATCTACTAACGTTTGCCTATGTGTTACTGACACAAAATTGGTTCCCCTGAACAGTTATCACAGGAAACTGAAGTATTAGCTTTGCGAGATCAAGTTCTAGATGATGAGGAAATAGAATTTTCGGATTCTGAGTCAAGTTCTGACAACCATCCATGCATTCCTGATGTTATTGCAAACATGAAGAAACAATTTTCGGATTCTGGTTCAAGTTATGACAACCATCAATGTCTTCATGATGTTATCACAAACATGAAGAAACTTCGGTGGATTAGCCTGGAAGGGTTTCCAGCATCTTCATTCCCTTCAAATTTTCAGGCAACAAAGCTTGGTTGTCTAATGTTGAGAAATAGCAATCTGAAACTACTCTGGAAAGGGTATAAGGTATGCAATACTCACAAAATCATTGTAATAGGATTGTGACACGAGTTATAAAATTTTGAAATGACAATTGTAATAGAACTAGAAATCCAGGTAAGGTAACAAAGTAGTCAACACTAAAAAATGGAATAGGTTCCCAAGTAGCTATAAGTAGATTTGTTGTCCTGTAACTAGATAAAAAGTTTACTATGAATAAAATTAAAACCCTCCCAACGCCTAATGATCCATGAGGCATTAAACAGTTGTATGATATTAGTAAATATACGTTATTTGACTTTTACGTAATTGTCTTACCGCAGCATCTACCGAATTTGAAAATTCTTGATCTCCGGGATTTAAGGAATCTAATGAGGACACCAAATTTCAAGGGCCTTCCATGTCTTGAAAGATTGATTTTAAAGCGTTGTAAAAACCTAAAAAAGATTCATCCATCAATTGGATACCATGAAAGGCTTATTTTTGTGAAAGTGAGAAGTTGTCCAAAACTCAAAATGTTTCCACCCATCATACAGATGAAAAAATTGGAGACTCTTGACCTCCGTTTTTGTAAACTTCGAAAGTTTCCAGATATCCAAAGGAACATGGATAGCTTGGTTAACCTATTTATAGATTGGAGTGGTATAGAAATAATCCCACCTTCTGTTGGACAATATTGTACCAACCTTGTTTATTTTTGTGCAACTTGTTGTAATAATCTTAAAAGGATAGAGGGCGACTTCCGTCTTTTAAAACATTTGAAAGATCTTGATCTCACTAGATGTCGTCAACTTGAGAAATTAGCATGGGATTTTTTTTGATGAGGAATGCTGTTTAGAAGAGCTTTCTCTATCTATGGCTAAAAGTCATGACTCAACACCTTTCCACAATCTCGTTAATTGTGTTGCATCTCAGTCTTTTCATCAGGGTAGGTTGAAGAGCCCAAAGCTTCCTGACTTTCCACGATTTTTAAGAAAGTTGAACCTCAGTTTCTGCAATTTAGAAGATGGAGACATCCCAGCTGATATGAGTGGGTTATTAAACGTACAAGTACTACACCTAAGAGAAAACAAATTTTCACGATTAAGTTCCAGCCTCTCTCAAATCCCATGTCTCAAGTTCCTCGACTTATCATACTATGAGAACCTTGTTGAATTGCCGGATCTCCCATCAAGCATAGAAATTCTCATAGCAGAATATTGTAAGTCGCTGGAAAGTGTGGGAGATTTATCAAATTGTAAATGGTTATGGAAAATCTCCCTTCAAAGAAGGCATAAGTTGATTGGTGGAGAGAGAATACTACATTCTATGCTTCAGGTACTCTTATCATTTTCTTGAATTTCAAGCTTTTATATAATAATAATAATAATAATAATAATAATAATAATAATAGTGTTTCTCATAATTCAAATGAATATGTGGCAGAGAAATGCAGTTGAAGATCTCTTTATGAGTATAGTGCTTCCACGTGTACATCTGTCAGATTCTAGGGGAGAATTAATGACAATCACATTGCAACTTCCACACAACTGCTACAATGACTTTAGTGGATTCTTATTATCTGCCGATAATGATGACTGGCAGGTGTCCAGCATAGTTATTAAGCAGGAGATGTTGTCCACTGATTTTCAACCTGCCCATCAGGTGGAGTTTGATAAAAATCCAGAATCTTTTATGGAATATGCACAGGTGGGTTATGTACCCTTTGCTTCATTGTGGCACACCTCATGCTGGAACCCTACCTACACTAATATTACATTTCATACTGAAGAGGTAGGTCCCAGCAGAGCCCAGTTGGACCCGCAAGACTCACCTAGAAGATGGACGTCTGCGCAGAAACCAACTAGATCCGCATGACCAACCATGCTCAGAGACGTGACGTCCTTACGCGCAGTACGCAAGCTGTTCCCGCAGGAAATGCCTCCCGATGGTGAAGGACTCCGCCTGTTCCCGCAGCTTCGGATACAAGCCATCAGGGAAGGCCACCCGCGCAGCAAGGCTACACGCACAAGGCACTTAGCTCTCAATCATTCAGTGTCACCTGAAGGAATGAGCAAAGCCGGGAACAATCCCGCACAAGGGCGGGAGGGGGAATACTCCCGCCCAAATAAGCCAGTCCGTACGATACGGGAAGATCTTCTGTACTGTACCTGACGAGGTATGGGAAAAAGATCTGACTAAAGATACGACAGCTTATTGACAACAGTATGGCGAGCAGCATGCTCCTGTACTGTGCGTCACTATTAGCCGCTGCCTACTCACCAACTACTGCCATACCACGTGCATAGCCGGCAGTTGGTGGAAAAGGAATAGTACACAGTAGGCCTGGTCACTATCAGCCGCTGCCTACCCACCAACTACCAGCAGGGCACGTGCGTAGGCCACTGTTGGTGGAACAGGAACACTGTTGCAGCCGGCCACACCTCCTTGGAAACCTACCTTCGGCTATAAATACCCCAAATGGTATGATCATCTCATCTTATCTTGTATCATCATATTATACCTGATATCTGCTCTAGCAATCTCTTAATATACACTTATATTTAAAGAGCAATCTAGTCTGATTCTCACGCCGGAGGGTGGTCACAAGGAGGATCCCCCCCTTCTCAGTGACAAGCTCACGGTGTCTGTTTTGCAGGTTATCAGAAGAACCATCTTCTCAGGGTCTAACCCCTCGTGGGAAACATCTATCTAACCCCCAGTTTACCAGTAATCTGCCCGGGGTCCGGTTAGTGTTTCTTCATTGGCGCCATCCGTGCATAAAGCTAGAACATTTTTCTTCAGTTTTTTCAAACTTCTAAGATGGTTAAAGAAACTCCGGTAACCACAACCCCAGCTACTGGGGGGAATACCGGCAACACAGTTTTTACAAACACTACCCCGGCTACCCAAGCCGGGGCAAGTGAAGTAAATTTTACAAACACTACCCCAGTTACCCAAGCTGGGGCAAGTGCAGTAAATAATCGCTCACTGGGAATCACCGATACCCAGTTAGAGAAACGAACAAGACTCCCCCGCCAAACACTCGATGAAGTTAAGGCATGGGCGGAGGCACGTCAAAAGGAATTCCAAGCTGAGTTGGACGAACGCTTGCGTTCCGTCCAACAGGCTGACGAATTCGAAGAACACTGGGACGATGACTCGGAGTCCGACTCCGACGTGAACCCTCGCCATAGGGCAAAAGGGAAGCGTAAGGAAACGGACTCCCAACCAAGAAGGCATTTTGGACAAGCCTTCAAACCAAAAAGCACAAGTGGAAGTCCACGAGACTTCTCCAAAACATTCAGACCAAACGTTGCAAATGCGGGAACGTCCAAATTTGCAAGGGACATTGCGGAAGCAATCGCCCCAAAAAGTGCCAAACAAATGTCCAGCATAGGCACATATGATGGTATATCTGACCCAGATGATCATTTGAACAGATTCATAGCGGGGGCAACCGTCAGTAGTTGGACGGAACCCACGTGGTGTTACATGTTCCAAATGACGCTTGTCGGGGCTGCTAGAGCGTGGTTCGATCGTCTACCGGTCAACCACATCTACGACTGGGCTGACTTCCAACAGAAGTTTAGCCAACACTTCAGCCAGCAAAGAAAGTATACCGAGGAGCAATGGACAATCCTCAAGTGCATTCGAGAAAAAGATGAATCTTTGCTAGACTTCATCACTCGCTTCAACTCGAAGAAGCTAAGTCTGGGTAACATTAGCGAAGATCTTGTTCGCGCTGCTTTTATTCAGGGCGCGAACGACCCAGAGCTCATCCGCACCTTAACGGGTAAAGATGGCATGCCATCCACATGGGATGCCATCATGACAGCAGCTAAACGCTTTGCGGAAACGGAGAAGCAACTGGGTAGAGATCTCCCACAGAGCACAAACCTCTACACCCAGAAAACAAGAGAAGACAACGTCCTTACCGCCCGATTAAACAAAAAGCGGAAGCTAGGCATTTGGCAGTCAAGGGTAAACTTTGACACCTCATCCGGCTTGCAGCATCGGTTAGGCGGAAGGGATAACGTACAGTCAAACAAGAACTCCAGATGGACGCCGCTCACCAAAAGCGTCACCGAGATATTCGCCACCGAGGAGCTCCCATGGCCAAAGCCTCAAATAATCCGACATCGCCACAATGCTGATCGGAGCAAATACTGTGACTTTCACAGGACAAAAGGCCACAACACTGAAGAATGCATAGACGTAAAGGACATGGTCGAAGCATTTGTCAGAGATGGGACGCTCGCGCACCTCGTGGCGCAATGAACGCTGAGCAGGCTGATGTGTGTAGAACCCCAGCTGGGGAAAACACGAATAAAAATTCCAGCTTCAATGTGGAGACTACATGCTGCGTAAAGAACGAGATCCCGAACCAGGTGCGTATCGGCTCGATGGCACTCCTGTGACAACAGCCCAATCCGACCCGACCCAGGTACCCGTTTTCGAATCCGATTCTTTTTATGGTTTAAAAGTTGATTATTAATCTTTGTAAATTTAACATTTAAATAAATCGTATATATATATATATATAAATTTTTATAATACTTACTCCTAATAATAATATTTCTTGTCGCCGTCCCGCTCTTTTCTCTTTCTTGTCGCCGTCCCGCTCTTTTCTCTTTCTTGTCGCCGTCCCGCTCTTTTCTCTTTCTTGTCGCCGTCCCGCTCTTTTCTCTTTCTTGTCGCCATCCCGCCCCCTTGTCTCTCTTGTCGCCGTCCCGCCCCTCTTGTTTAAACCTTAAGCCTTGAACCCCTTTTTCTCTTAACTCTTTGCTTGTCCTTTGGTTCTTCCCGCCTAAGGATGTCTGCGCAGCTCCACGCGCCAGACTCCTTACAAGGAAGCCTGCGTGAAGACCAGTTGTTCCTGCGATACGCGAGGCGAACTGTTCTCGCAGCACGCTAAGAATTGTAGTTCTTCTCGCAGCGCGCTAAGAACGGTAGTTCTTCCCGCGACGCGCTAAGAATTGTAGTTCTTCTCGCAGCGCGCTAAGAATGGTAGTTCTTCCCGCGACGCGCCAAGGATTTGTAGTTCTTCTCGCGACGCGCTAAGGATTTTAGTTCTTCCCGCGGCGCGCTAAGGATTGTCCTCTGTCTGCCTTCGCCCTCGCGCGTGCGCTCGAGTCTTCTCGCGCTAAACCTTAAGTCTTTTCTCCTGTTAGCCTGATTGCTTTTGAAATATCTTATCTTTTGTTTGAGCTCTTTAGGTCAGTTCCGACATCTGTCCGAAAAGCCACTTTCGGCGCAGCATGCGCACCAATCCTATTGGTTGACAGAAAAAGTGACTGACATAATCTTTTGAAATCTTCTTTTGCATGTCTTGAACAGTGTTTTATCTGACTCCTCCCATGCTTTATTCTGTAACCTGTCAGCCCTTTTTCCTGTTCCCCTGCAGCTGCCGGCATATCTTTGGATATCTTTTGCTTTTGTTTTCTTGTGCTTTATAATATCTTTTGCTTGATTTGTTGAGATCTTTTCCTCTTTTCTAGGGATTGTGTTCCCTAGGGTTTGCCTATAAATATAGCTAATTTCTTGTTTATTAACACTACACACACTACACTTAATCACTCCCCATATCTCTCTCCCTTTGCGCTCTGCCCTAATTCCTCAGCCGCCTCCACTCTCTTTGCCTCCGTCTTCTCTTCTGTTCTGCCCAGATCTCGGTAAATATATATATTTTGTTTAAGTAACTTACATATATTCAAGACATAAAAACCAATCGTTAAACCAATAACCTCTTATTTATAGGTTAACTTGTGCTTGTTTAAAAGTTGGTTCTTGCTTTATCTTTCAACGCACCGTTTGCATGTGAGTAATCTCGTACCTAATCCCTTTTTATTTTTAATGTTTTGGGATGTTCATGTGTTCGTACAAACTTGAGTCTTAAACTTGTTTATAAACTTTTGTCGCGCAAAACCCCATGTGTTATGGACGTAGACTTGGCTGTTTATTTGTATGTGTGGATCATTAACCGTCTTGTCGGCCTATTCCGCTGTCTTCATGGATCCATTAGATGAACACGGGAGAACTATCGTTTATGATTTCTCTTTTGTTTACACTTGCACAGTTTTCTTGTTTTTGTGCTCAATTGGGAGCACGGATTGAACTATGAGCTATGATCTAAGGCTTGATCACAATCTGATTACACCCTTGTTGAACACCAGTTATACACATGATGCGCGCAGACATTGTTATCTATTTATATGTATTAATCTTGATTTCTCACCGACACGCAAGTGTTGACGTTTTATTTTAACACATGTTCAGGTTCGCTGTAGCAGCTTTTGGGAATCTCTTGGACGCGTAGGATGTTTTCTTTTTGTTTGGACCTAGATTAAAATGTAACAAGACATATTATGTTATTTGAATATTTTAAGTTATGATATGAATCGTTACTTTATGTCATGTTCTGCGCGTGCGCAATGAAATGTATTTATTAAATATTGACACCCAAATAGTGTCACGAGTAATGAAACAAATACGTGGCGCCCCGATGTATAATCCGCCATCGGTCGGGGTGTTACAGATTGGTATCAGAGCTCCGTGACTTTAGGATAGGTGGTTAGACGTAACGACCTAGAATACCTAAGAGTCCCTTTTCGCGCATGAGAAATATCTCATGTTTACGCGCTAATTGTTATTTACTCGATATTTATAAAATATGCTTGCGCATACGCAGCACTTGATTTCATGGTTTATTCGCGATCTTTCGATTTTTATTAAATTTCAATTTATTTCCTTACTTACATATTCGTTCGTTGTGGGGATTGAAAATCCGAGAAGTCATGGTGGTACATGAATAGTTGATTTTCAATTACCATTAACTTTATGTTTTAAATTGAAGATTTGAAAAGTCATGGTGATACATGAATTGTCAATCTCCAATATTCATTTACTTGATATTTTAAAATTGAAGATTTGAAAAGTCATGGTGATACATGAATTGTCAACCTTCAATGCTCATTTACTCGATATTTTAAATTGAGAATTCGGAAAGTCATGGTGATGCATGAATTGTCGATTTTCAATTCGAATTCATTACCTGTATTAAGTTTGCATTTAAATTTTACTTCAAAATTTGACAGCATTTAACTTCGCGAAACAAGCTTTACGACGGTATACTATGCGCTAAAACGATTTCCTATACCAAGATATTAACGAAAACTAAAACTTTTATAGAATGCCTCCGCTATCAGCTCGTTATCAGAGGAGAGAGGCTGCGCGCAGGCGTAGACAGCAACGTTCCCAGGAAATGGCCGCCGCGATAGCCCAAGCCTTAAACCAAAATAATCCCAACTCCTCCGGATACAATATTAAATCCTTCAATGCGGGTAACCCTCCGAAATTCACCGGACTTGAAGGAGCCACCGTGATGCTCCAGTGGCTCGAGAAAATTGAAAACACTTTCCTCCATACCCAATGCCCTCCAGACCGACGAACCTTATATGCCTCTAGTGTCCTGGAATCAAGGGCGCTTACTTGGTGGAACGGAGTAGCTCATGCGCGTGGCGCAGAGGCTGCTTCTAGCATGCTTTGGGAGGAATTCAAGGAACTCTTGACTAGAGAATTCTGCCCTCCCAACGAAGTAAAGCGCCTGGAGGAAGAGTTTTGGAACCTGAAACAGTACAGTGGCGAAGCGCGCGAGTACGCGACGCGCTTCCACGAACTAAGTTTGCTTGTCCCACACCTAGTTACCCCTTCCCGCCGAGCCATCGAGAAGTTTCTTGGGGGTCTCCCCATGGAAATTCAATATTCTGTATGGGCCAGGAACCCAGTAACCCTCTCTGACGCCATCGAGTTGGCCGCTGTGCTCAGCGACAACCATGTCAGGGCAGGAACCCTGTTCCTGCGGGGAGCCGAAAAGACCAAACCCACCAAGACTGTCCCAGAACCAACAGAAACCAAACCAGAACCCTCAAACCGTAACAACCTTAAGCGCAGGCGCAAAACCAATCATCAAGCCTACGCGCTTACCAGCCCGCCCATTGTCCAGCAACCCACCTACCAACCTCCAGTTTACGCGCCTAACCCACTGTCGACCTACCCAACACCCCCTGTAGTCCATAACTATGCCTTAACCAATCCCGCACTCCCTACCCCGTCAACTAAGAAACCTTACACAGGAAACCAACCCTTTTGCCCAACCTGTAGACTTCACCATCCAACTCAAGTCCCGTGTCGACAATGTAACCGATGTGGCCGTACTGGTCACACTGCTGAGAACTGTAGAGTCCTTCCCGCCAACCCAATCGCGCAAACACCACCAACTTACCCGCTAAACCCACAACCAACATACCCTAATCCACGACCCAGGTCGTGCTATAACTGCGGTGACCCCAGTCATTTCCGGAACGCGTGCCCAAGACTGCAAGTACAAATTACGCAAGCGAACCCAGTTAACCAAATTTCGAACCAAGTGACGCGCGGCCGAGCTTTTAATATAACCGCGCACCAAGCGCAAGCGAATAATGACGTGGTTAATGGTACATTTTTACTTAACGGACAATATGCATCTATACTTTTTGATACTGGCGCCGATAGAAGTTTTATTTCTCGCGCTTTTGAGCAAAAACTTGCGCGACCGCGAGTAAACTTAAACGAAAACTTCTCTGTTGAATTGGCTAATGGTGAAACTATTTTAATAAACTCCGTAATCAAAGATTGCACGCTTAACCTTAATGAGCATGATTTTCTAATTGACCTCATTCCCATGCCTCTTGGAAGTTTTGATGTGATTATTGGTATGGACTGGCTCTCGCAAAATCGCGCCGAAGTAATCTGCGCCAAGAAGTTTCGCATACCTCGGGAAAATGGTCAAGATCTTCATATCTACGGCGAGAAACCATCTAACGGTCTTAAACTAATGTCATGCACTGAAGCCCGAAGACTTTTGCGGAAGAAATGTGTTGCATTCTTAGCCCATGTGGTCAAACCCGATGAAGGAAGGAAGAAACTTTCTGAAATCCCTATCGTGCGTGACTTTCCTGAAGTCTTTCCCGATGATCTTTCTGGTTTACCTCCCGCTCGGGAAGTCGAGTTTCGTGTTGATCTTGTCCCTGGTGCATCCCCCGTAGCCAAATCTCCTTATCGTCTTGCACCCGCTGAAATGCAAGAATTAGCAAGTCAACTCCAAGAGTTGACCACTAAAGGATTCATTCGCCCTAGCTCTTCGCCCTGGGGTGCTCCGGTGTTGTTCGTTAAAAAGAAAGATGGTACGTTTCGCATGTGTATTGATTACCGCGAGCTGAACAAGCTCACCATTAAGAACCAGTATCCCTTACCGCGTATTGACGACCTCTTTGATCAACTCCAAGGTGCCTCTTGTTTCTCCAAGATCGATCTCCGTTCTGGCTATCACCAGTTGCGTATCCGCGAAGAGGATGTTCCCAAGACTGCCTTTCGAACCCGCTATGGCCATTTTGAATTCTTGGTCATGCCCTTCGGTTTAACCAACGCACCCGCTGTCTTCATGGATCTAATGAACCGGGTGTGTAGGCCTTTCTTGGACCAATTTGTGATTGTGTTTATCGATGACGTTCTGGTTTATTCCAAAACCAAGGCCGAGCATGAACAACATCTTCTGTTGGTGTTGCAAAAGCTTCGAACCGAACAACTCTATGCCAAACTCTCCAAGTGTGAGTTCTGGTCGGATGAAGTACAGTTTCTTGGTCATGTTGTAAACAATATGGGTATTCATGTCGACCCATCCAAAATTGAAGCAATCAAGAACTGGATTGCACCGTCCACTCCTACCGAAATCCGTTCCTTTTTGGGCTTAGCTGGTTACTACCGGCGATTCATTTCGAACTTCTCAAAGATCGCCTTGCCTTTAACAGCTTTAACGCACAAAGGCAAACCGTATATTTGGGGCTCGAAGCAAGAAGAAGCCTTTCTGAAGCTCAAGCGATTGTTGTGCGAAGCTCCTGTTCTAACTTTACCAGAGGGTAATGATGATTTTGTCGTGTATTGTGATGCCTCCAACCAAGGTCTCGGTTGTGTACTTATGCAACGAGGCAAGGTTATCGCTTACGCGTCTAGGCAACTTAAAATTCATGAAAAGAATTATACGACTCACGACCTCGAACTTGGTGCAGTTGTATTTGCCTTGAAAATCTGGAGACACTACCTCTATGGTACTAAGTGTATCCTTTACACCGACCATAAAAGCCTTCAACATATTTTTGATCAAAAGGAACTTAACATGAGACAACGTCGATGGAACGAACTCATCAGCGATTACGATTGTGAGATCCGGTATCACCCTGGAAAGGCTAATGTGGTAGCTGATGCGCTCAGCCGCAAACCCTGCCAGCTTAACTGTATCTTGCCGCGCACGCAGCTTCGCTTCGCGCCGATCCAAAACGATCTTGAATCGCGCATTCGCGACGCGCAGCGCGCATCCATCAGCAATGGCAACCTTCGCGCCGAGTTAGCGTGTGGCGCGGAAGCGCATTTTGTCCCTAATCTGAGTGGAATTCTCTGCTATCTCAATCGCATCTGGATCCCCAATGATGAGAATCTTCGCTCTGTCATACTGAGTGAAGCGCACAAATCTCGGTATTCAGTTCATCCTGGTGCTGACAAAATGTACAAAGATTTGCGCCTTTCTTATTGGTGGCCTGGTATGAAAAAGGATATTGCTGTGTTCGTAGCTAAATGCCTAACTTGTTCTAAGGTAAAAGCTGAACATCAACGCCCATCTGGTTTGCTCGAACAACCTGAAATTCCTACGTGGAAATGGGAAAGTATAGCAATGGACTTTATCACCAAGTTACCCTTGACCGCAAGCAAACATGATAGCATTTGGGTAATAGTGGATCGATTGACCAAGTCTGCCCACTTTCTGCCCATTCGTGAAACCTACCGTGTTGAACAACTTGCCAATCTTTATGTCAAGGAAATTGTCTGCCGTCATGGTACTCCTTTGAGCATCATATCCGATCGCGATGGCCGTTTTATATCTCGCTTTTGGAAATCTCTCCAATCTGCGCTAGGAACTCGTTTGGACATGAGTACTGCATATCATCCTCAGACTGACGGACAGTCTGAGCGAACCATCCAAACCCTTGAGGATATGCTTTGATCTTGTGTTCTTGATTTTGGAGGTAATTGGGATTCACACCTACCTCTGATCGAGTTCTCTTATAATAACAGCTATCATTCCAGCATCGGTATGGCCCCATTTGAAGCACTTTACGGTCGAAAGTGCCGTTCACCGATTTGTTGGAACGAAGTGGGTGAAGTTCAATCACAGGACCCGAACTAGTTCAAGAGACAACCGATAAAATCGCCAAGATCCGTGATCATCTGCTGACTGCCAGAAGCCGACAGAAGAGTTACGCAGATCGCAGGCGGAAGCCTCTCGAATTTCTAGTTGGTGATCTTGTTCTCCTCAAAGTGTCGCCCTGGAAGGGTGTTGTCCGCTTTGGGAAGAAAGGTAAGCTTGCACCTCGTTATGTTGGTCCGTTCAAGATTCTTGCGAGGGTGGGAAAAGTTGCCTACAAACTGGACCTGCCGCCCGCGCTCAGCAATGTGCATCCAACTTTCCATGTATCCAATCTCAAGAAATGTTTAGCTGACGAGAACCTCCACATCCCACTTGATGAAGTTCAAGTTGATGAGTCTATGCATTTCGTTGAGAAGCCTGTTGAGATTATGGATCGCGAGGTAAAGCAAACCAAGCGCAGTCGCATCCCTATTGTTAAAGTTCGTTGGCAGTCCAAGCGCGGAGCCGAGTTCACTTGGGAAAGGGAAGATCAAATGAAGATCAAGTACCCGCACCTTTTCTCTGCGCAACCTACTTCGAGTTAAATTTCGGGACGAAATTTCTTAAAGTAGGGGAGACTGTGACAACTGCCCAATCCGACCCGACCCAGGTACCCGTTTTCGAATCCGATTCTTTTTATGGTTTAAAAGTTGATTATTAATCTTTGTAAATTTAACATTTAAATAAATCGTATATATATATATATATATATAAATTTTTATAATACTTACTCCTAATAATAATATTTCTTGTCGCCGTCCCGCTCTTTTCTCTTTCTTGTCGCCGTCCCGCTCTTTTCTCTTTCTTGTCGCCGTCCCGCTCTTTTCTCTTTCTTGTCGCCATCCCGCCCCCTTGTCTCTCTTGTCGCCGTCCCGCCCCTCTTGTTTAAACCTTAAGCCTTGAACCCCTTTTTCTCTTAACTCTTTGCTTGTCCTTTGGTTCTTCTCGCCTAAGGATGTCTGCGCAGCTCCACGCGCCAGACTCCTTACAAGGAAGCCTGCGTGAAGACCAGTTGTTCCTGCGATACGCGAGGCGAACTGTTCTCGCAGCACGCTAAGAATTGTAGTTCTTCTCGCAGCGCGCTAAGAACGGTAGTTCTTCCCGCGACGCGCTAAGAATTGTAGTTCTTCTCGCAGCGCGCTAAGAATGGTAGTTCTTCCCGCGACGCGCCAAGGATTTGTAGTTCTTCTCGCGACGCGCTAAGGATTTTAGTTCTTCCCGCGGCGCGCTAAGGATTGTCCTCTGTCTGCCTTCGCCCTCGCGCGTGCGCTCGAGTCTTCTCGCGCTAAACCTTAAGTCTTTTCTCCTGTTAGCCTGATTGCTTTTGAAATATCTTATCTTTTGTTTGAGCTCTTTAGGTCAGTTCCGACATCTGTCCGAAAAGCCACTTTCGGCGCAGCATGCGCACCAATCCTATTGGTTGACAGAAAAAGTGACTGACATAATCTTTTGAAATCTTCTTTTGCATGTCTTGAACAGTGTTTTATCTGACTCCTCCCATGCTTTATTCTGTAACCTGTCAGCCCTTTTTCCTGTTCCCCTGCAGCTGCCGGCATATCTTTGGATATCTTTTGCTTTTGTTTTCTTGTGCTTTATAATATCTTTTGCTTGATTTGTTGAGATCTTTTCCTCTTTTCTAGGGATTGTGTTCCCTAGGGTTTGCCTATAAATATAGCTAATTTCTTGTTTATTAACACTACACACACTACACTTAATCACTCCCCATATCTCTCTCCCTTTGCGCTCTGCCCTAATTCCTCAGCCGCCTCCACTCTCTTTGCCTCCGTCTTCTCTTCTGTTCTGCCCAGATCTCGGTAAATATATATATTTTGTTTAAGTAACTTACATATATTCAAGACATAAAAACCAATCGTTAAACCAATAACCTCTTATTTATAGGTTAACTTGTGCTTGTTTAAAAGTTGGTTCTTGCTTTATCTTTCAACGCACCGTTTGCATGTGAGTAATCTCGTACCTAATCCCTTTTTATTTTTAATGTTTTGGGATGTTCATGTGTTCGTACAAACTTGAGTCTTAAACTTGTTTATAAACTTTTGTCGCGCAAAACCCCATGTGTTATGGACGTAGACTTGGCTGTTTATTTGTATGTGTGGATCATTAACCGTCTTGTCGGCCTATTCCGCTGTCTTCATGGATCCATTAGATGAACACGGGAGAACTATCGTTTATGATTTCTCTTTTGTTTACACTTGCACAGTTTTCTTGTTTTTGTGCTCAATTGGGAGCACGGATTGAACTATGAGCTATGATCTAAGGCTTGATCACAATCTGATTACACCCTTGTTGAACACCAGTTATACACATGATGCGCGCAGACATTGTTATCTATTTATATGTATTAATCTTGATTTCTCACCGACACGCAAGTGTTGACGTTTTATTTTAACACATGTTCAGGTTCGCTGTAGCAGCTTTTGGGAATCTCTTGGACGCGTAGGATGTTTTCTTTTTGTTTGGACCTAGATTAAAATGTAACAAGACATATTATGTTATTTGAATATTTTAAGTTATGATATGAATCGTTACTTTATGTCATGTTCTGCGCGTGCGCAATGAAATGTATTTATTAAATATTGACACCCAAATAGTGTCACGAGTAATGAAACAAATACGTGGCGCCCCGATGTATAATCCGCCATCGGTCGGGGTGTTACAGATTGGTATCAGAGCTCCGTGACTTTAGGATAGGTGGTTAGACGTAACGACCTAGAATACCTAAGAGTCCCTTTTCGCGCATGAGAAATATCTCATGTTTACGCGCTAATTGTTATTTACTCGATATTTATAAAATATGCTTGCGCATACGCAGCACTTGATTTCATGGTTTATTCGCGATCTTTCGATTTTTATTAAATTTCAATTTATTTCCTTACTTACATATTCGTTCGTTGTGGGGATTGAAAATCCGAGAAGTCATGGTGGTACATGAATAGTTGATTTTCAATTACCATTAACTTTATGTTTTAAATTGAAGATTTGAAAAGTCATGGTGATACATGAATTGTCAATCTCCAATATTCATTTACTTGATATTTTAAAATTGAAGATTTGAAAAGTCATGGTGATACATGAATTGTCAACCTTCAATGCTCATTTACTCGATATTTTAAATTGAGAATTCGGAAAGTCATGGTGATGCATGAATTGTCGATTTTCAATTCGAATTCATTACCTGTATTAAGTTTGCATTTAAATTTTACTTCAAAATTTGACAGCATTTAACTTCGCGAAACAAGCTTTACGACGGTATACTATGCGCTAAAACGATTTCCTATACCAAGATATTAACGAAAACTAAAACTTTTATAGAATGCCTCCGCTATCAGCTCGTTATCAGAGGAGAGAGGCTGCGCGCAGGCGTAGACAGCAACGTTCCCAGGAAATGGCCGCCGCGATAGCCCAAGCCTTAAACCAAAATAATCCCAACTCCTCCGGATACAATATTAAATCCTTCAATGCGGGTAACCCTCCGAAATTCACCGGACTTGAAGGAGCCACCGTGATGCTCCAGTGGCTCGAGAAAATTGAAAACACTTTCCTCCATACCCAATGCCCTCCAGACCGACGAACCTTATATGCCTCTAGTGTCCTGGAATCAAGGGCGCTTACTTGGTGGAACGGAGTAGCTCATGCGCGTGGCGCAGAGGCTGCTTCTAGCATGCTTTGGGAGGAATTCAAGGAACTCTTGACTAGAGAATTCTGCCCTCCCAACGAAGTAAAGCGCCTGGAGGAAGAGTTTTGGAACCTGAAACAGTACAGTGGCGAAGCGCGCGAGTACGCGACGCGCTTCCACGAACTAAGTTTGCTTGTCCCACACCTAGTTACCCCTTCCCGCCGAGCCATCGAGAAGTTTCTTGGGGGTCTCCCCATGGAAATTCAATATTCTGTATGGGCCAGGAACCCAGTAACCCTCTCTGACGCCATCGAGTTGGCCGCTGTGCTCAGCGACAACCATGTCAGGGCAGGAACCCTGTTCCTGCGGGGAGCCGAAAAGACCAAACCCACCAAGACTGTCCCAGAACCAACAGAAACCAAACCAGAACCCTCAAACCGTAACAACCTTAAGCGCAGGCGCAAAACCAATCATCAAGCCTACGCGCTTACCAGCCCGCCCATTGTCCAGCAACCCACCTACCAACCTCCAGTTTACGCGCCTAACCCACTGTCGACCTACCCAACACCCCCTGTAGTCCATAACTATGCCTTAACCAATCCCGCACTCCCTACCCCGTCAACTAAGAAACCTTACACAGGAAACCAACCCTTTTGCCCAACCTGTAGACTTCACCATCCAACTCAAGTCCCGTGTCGACAATGTAACCGATGTGGCCGTACTGGTCACACTGCTGAGAACTGTAGAGTCCTTCCCGCCAACCCAATCGCGCAAACACCACCAACTTACCCGCTAAACCCACAACCAACATACCCTAATCCACGACCCAGGTCGTGCTATAACTGCGGTGACCCCAGTCATTTCCGGAACGCGTGCCCAAGACTGCAAGTACAAATTACGCAAGCGAACCCAGTTAACCAAATTTCGAACCAAGTGACGCGCGGCCGAGCTTTTAATATAACCGCGCACCAAGCGCAAGCGAATAATGACGTGGTTAATGGTACATTTTTACTTAACGGACAATATGCATCTATACTTTTTGATACTGGCGCCGATAGAAATTTTATTTCTCGCGCTTTTGAGCAAAAACTTGCGCGACCGCGAGTAAACTTAAACGAAAACTTCTCTGTTGAATTGGCTAATGGTGAAACTATTTTAATAAACTCCGTAATCAAAGATTGCACGCTTAACCTTAATGAGCATGATTTTCTAATTGACCTCATTCCCATGCCTCTTGGAAGTTTTGATGTGATTATTGGTATGGACTGGCTCTCGCAAAATCGCGCCGAAGTAATCTGCGCCAAGAAGTTTCGCATACCTCGGGAAAATGGTCAAGATCTTCATATCTACGGCGAGAAACCATCTAACGGTCTTAAACTAATGTCATGCACTGAAGCCCGAAGACTTTTGCGGAAGAAATGTGTTGCATTCTTAGCCCATGTGGTCAAACCCGATGAAGGAAGGAAGAAACTTTCTGAAATCCCTATCGTGCGTGACTTTCCTGAAGTCTTTCCCGATGATCTTTCTGGTTTACCTCCCGCTCGGGAAGTCGAGTTTCGTGTTGATCTTGTCCCTGGTGCATCCCCCGTAGCCAAATCTCCTTATCGTCTTGCACCCGCTGAAATGCAAGAATTAGCAAGTCAACTCCAAGAGTTGACCACTAAAGGATTCATTCGCCCTAGCTCTTCGCCCTGGGGTGCTCCGGTGTTGTTCGTTAAAAAGAAAGATGGTACGTTTCGCATGTGTATTGATTACCGCGAGCTGAACAAGCTCACCATTAAGAACCGGTATCCCTTACCGCGTATTGACGACCTCTTTGATCAACTCCAAGGTGCCTCTTGTTTCTCCAAGATCGATCTCCGTTCTGGCTATCACCAGTTGCGTATCCGCGAAGAGGATGTTCCCAAGACTGCCTTTCGAACCCGCTATGGCCATTTTGAATTCTTGGTCATGCCCTTCGGTTTAACCAACGCACCCGCTGTCTTCATGGATCTAATGAACCGGGTGTGTAGGCCTTTCTTGGACCAATTTGTGATTGTGTTTATCGATGACGTTCTGGTTTATTCCAAAACCAAGGCCGAGCATGAACAACATCTTCTGTTGGTGTTGCAAAAGCTTCGAACCGAACAACTCTATGCCAAACTCTCCAAGTGTGAGTTCTGGTCGGATGAAGTACAGTTTCTTGGTCATGTTGTAAACAATATGGGTATTCATGTCGACCCATCCAAAATTGAAGCAATCAAGAACTGGATTGCACCGTCCACTCCTACCGAAATCCGTTCCTTTTTGGGCTTAGCTGGTTACTACCGGCGATTCATTTCGAACTTCTCAAAGATCGCCTTGCCTTTAACAGCTTTAACGCACAAAGGCAAACCGTATATTTGGGGCTCGAAGCAAGAAGAAGCCTTTCTGAAGCTCAAGCGATTGTTGTGCGAAGCTCCTGTTCTAACTTTACCAGAGGGTAATGATGATTTTGTCGTGTATTGTGATGCCTCCAACCAAGGTCTCGGTTGTGTACTTATGCAACGAGGCAAGGTTATCGCTTACGCGTCTAGGCAACTTAAAATTCATGAAAAGAATTATACGACTCACGACCTCGAACTTGGTGCAGTTGTATTTGCCTTGAAAATCTGGAGACACTACCTCTATGGTACTAAGTGTATCCTTTACACCGACCATAAAAGCCTTCAACATATTTTTGATCAAAAGGAACTTAACATGAGACAACGTCGATGGAACGAACTCATCAGCGATTACGATTGTGAGATCCGGTATCACCCTGGAAAGGCTAATGTGGTAGCTGATGCGCTCAGCCGCAAACCCTGCCAGCTTAACTGTATCTTGCCGCGCACGCAGCTTCGCTTCGCGCCGATCCAAAACGATCTTGAATCGCGCATTCGCGACGCGCAGCGCGCATCCATCAGCAATGGCAACCTTCGCGCCGAGTTAGCGTGTGGCGCGGAAGCGCATTTTGTCCCTAATCTGAGTGGAATTCTCTGCTATCTCAATCGCATCTGGATCCCCAATGATGAGAATCTTCGCTCTGTCATACTGAGTGAAGCGCACAAATCTCGGTATTCAGTTCATCCTGGTGCTGACAAAATGTACAAAGATTTGCGCCTTTCTTATTGGTGGCCTGGTATGAAAAAGGATATTGCTGTGTTCGTAGCTAAATGCCTAACTTGTTCTAAGGTAAAAGCTGAACATCAACGCCCATCTGGTTTGCTCGAACAACCTGAAATTCCTACGTGGAAATGGGAAAGTATAGCAATGGACTTTATCACCAAGTTACCCTTGACCGCAAGCAAACATGATAGCATTTGGGTAATAGTGGATCGATTGACCAAGTCTGCCCACTTTCTGCCCATTCGTGAAACCTACCGTGTTGAACAACTTGCCAATCTTTATGTCAAGGAAATTGTCTGCCGTCATGGTACTCCTTTGAGCATCATATCCGATCGCGATGGCCGTTTTATATCTCGCTTTTGGAAATCTCCCCAATCTGCGCTAGGAACTCGTTTGGACATGAGTACTGCATATCATCCTCAGACTGACGGACAGTCTGAGCGAACCATCCAAACCCTTGAGGATATGCTTTGATCTTGTGTTCTTGATTTTGGAGGTAATTGGGATTCACACCTACCTCTGATCGAGTTCTCTTATAATAACAGCTATCATTCCAGCATCGGTATGGCCCCATTTGAAGCACTTTACGGTCGAAAGTGCCGTTCACCGATTTGTTGGAACGAAGTGGGTGAAGTTCAATCACAGGACCCGAACTAGTTCAAGAGACAACCGATAAAATCGCCAAGATCCGTGATCATCTGCTGACTGCCAGAAGCCGACAGAAGAGTTACGCAGATCGCAGGCGGAAGCCTCTCGAATTTCTAGTTGGTGATCTTGTGCTCCTCAAAGTGTCGCCCTGGAAGGGTGTTGTCCGCTTTGGGAAGAAAGGTAAGCTTGCACCTCGTTATGTTGGTCCGTTCAAGATTCTTGCGAGGGTGGGAAAAGTTGCCTACAAACTGGACCTGCCGCCCGCGCTCAGCAATGTGCATCCAACTTTCCATGTATCCAATCTCAAGAAATGTTTAGCTGACGAGAACCTCCACATCCCACTTGATGAAGTTCAAGTTGATGAGTCTATGCATTTCGTTGAGAAGCCTGTTGAGATTATGGATCGCGAGGTAAAGCAAACCAAGCGCAGTCGCATCCCTATTGTTAAAGTTCGTTGGCAGTCCAAGCGCGGAGCCGAGTTCACTTGGGAAAGGGAAGATCAAATGAAGATCAAGTACCCGCACCTTTTCTCTGCGCAACCTACTTCGAGTTAAATTTCGGGACGAAATTTCTTAAAGTAGGGGAGACTGTGACAACTGCCCAATCCGACCCGACCCAGGTACCCGTTTTCGAATCCGATTCTTTTTATGGTTTAAAAGTTGATTATTAATCTTTGTAAATTTAACATTTAAATAAATCGTATATATATATATATATATATAAATTTTTATAATACTTACTCCTAATAATAATATTTCTTGTCGCCGTCCCGCTCTTTTCTCTTTCTTGTCGCCGTCCCGCTCTTTTCTCTTTCTTGTCGCCGTCCCGCTCTTTTCTCTTTCTTGTCGCCATCCCGCCCCCTTGTCTCTCTTGTCGCCGTCCCGCCCCTCTTGTTTAAACCTTAAGCCTTGAACCCCTTTTTCTCTTAACTCTTTGCTTGTCCTTTGGTTCTTCTCGCCTAAGGATGTCTGCGCAGCTCCACGCGCCAGACTCCTTACAAGGAAGCCTGCGTGAAGACCAGTTGTTCCTGCGATACGCGAGGCGAACTGTTCTCGCAGCACGCTAAGAATTGTAGTTCTTCTCGCAGCGCGCTAAGAACGGTAGTTCTTCCCGCGACGCGCTAAGAATTGTAGTTCTTCTCGCAGCGCGCTAAGAATGGTAGTTCTTCCCGCGACGCGCCAAGGATTTGTAGTTCTTCTCGCGACGCGCTAAGGATTTTAGTTCTTCCCGCGGCGCGCTAAGGATTGTCCTCTGTCTGCCTTCGCCCTCGCGCGTGCGCTCGAGTCTTCTCGCGCTAAACCTTAAGTCTTTTCTCCTGTTAGCCTGATTGCTTTTGAAATATCTTATCTTTTGTTTGAGCTCTTTAGGTCAGTTCCGACATCTGTCCGAAAAGCCACTTTCGGCGCAGCATGCGCACCAATCCTATTGGTTGACAGAAAAAGTGACTGACATAATCTTTTGAAATCTTCTTTTGCATGTCTTGAACAGTGTTTTATCTGACTCCTCCCATGCTTTATTCTGTAACCTGTCAGCCCTTTTTCCTGTTCCCCTGCAGCTGCCGGCATATCTTTGGATATCTTTTGCTTTTGTTTTCTTGTGCTTTATAATATCTTTTGCTTGATTTGTTGAGATCTTTTCCTCTTTTCTAGGGATTGTGTTCCCTAGGGTTTGCCTATAAATATAGCTAATTTCTTGTTTATTAACACTACACACACTACACTTAATCACTCCCCATATCTCTCTCCCTTTGCGCTCTGCCCTAATTCCTCAGCCGCCTCCACTCTCTTTGCCTCCGTCTTCTCTTCTGTTCTGCCCAGATCTCGGTAAATATATATATTTTGTTTAAGTAACTTACATATATTCAAGACATAAAAACCAATCGTTAAACCAATAACCTCTTATTTATAGGTTAACTTGTGCTTGTTTAAAAGTTGGTTCTTGCTTTATCTTTCAACGCACCGTTTGCATGTGAGTAATCTCGTACCTAATCCCTTTTTATTTTTAATGTTTTGGGATGTTCATGTGTTCGTACAAACTTGAGTCTTAAACTTGTTTATAAACTTTTGTCGCGCAAAACCCCATGTGTTATGGACGTAGACTTGGCTGTTTATTTGTATGTGTGGATCATTAACCGTCTTGTCGGCCTATTCCGCTGTCTTCATGGATTCATTAGATGAACACGGGAGAACTATCGTTTATGATTTCTCTTTTGTTTACACTTGCACAGTTTTCTTGTTTTTGTGCTCAATTGGGAGCACGGATTGAACTATGAGCTATGATCTAAGGCTTGATCACAATCTGATTACACCCTTGTTGAACACCAGTTATACACATGATGCGCGCAGACATTGTTATCTATTTATATGTATTAATCTTGATTTCTCACCGACACGCAAGTGTTGACGTTTTATTTTAACACATGTTCAGGTTCGCTGTAGCAGCTTTTGGGAATCTCTTGGACGCGTAGGATGTTTTCTTTTTGTTTGGACCAAGATTAAAATGTAACAAGACATATTATGTTATTTGAATATTTTAAGTTATGATATGAATCGTTACTTTATGTCATGTTCTGCGCGTGCGCAATGAAATGTATTTATTAAATATTGACACCCAAATAGTGTCACGAGTAATGAAACAAATACGTGGCGCCCCGATGTATAATCCGCCATCGGTCGGGGTGTTACAACTCCCATCCCAACAACATGGAAGGGAGCTCAATTACACAGTTTGCATGTAAATCAATTCCAAATTTGCAAAAGAAAAGGCCAAGAGCCACTTCTAATGGAAATGATTCTCCTTAAAACATTGACGCTGATGATTTCACATTTATACTTTTAACTATGAACACTGATGCCGGTTTTCACCGCATACATAAGTGTGAAAGTCGTTGCATGGGGAAGGCGGCAAAACCCGCATAAACCCAAAAAACGGCAGACCTTCACGCAGGTCAGTTGAAGGGGAAAAGTTCAGTCATCCCAATAAATGAAAGTGCCGGTCTATCCGCATGAATCATGATAAGAGGAAACTGAACAATAACCTATTAACAACCGCGCGTCGAACGGTTAATTTATTCAACACTAATATGTCGGTTTTCACCGCATAATTACGTGGAAAGTCGTTGCATGGGGAAGGCGGCAAAACCCGCATAAACCCAAAAAACGGCAGACCTTCACGCAGGTCAGTTGAAGGGGAAAAGTTCAGTCATCCCAATAAATGAAAGTGCCGGTCTATCCGCATGAATCATGATAAGAGGAAACTGAACACTAACCTATTAACAACCGCGCGTCGAACGGTTAATTTATTCAACACTAATATGTCGGTTTTCACCGCATAATTACGTGGAAAGTCGTTGCATGGGGAAGGCGGCAAAACCCGCATAAACCCAAAAAACGACAAACCTTCACGCAGGTCAGTTGAAGGGGAAAAGTTCAGTTATCCCATTAAATGAAAGTGTCGGTCTATCCGCATGAATCATGAAAAAGGGAACTGAACACTAACCTATTGACAACCGCGCGTCGAACGGTTCAAAACAGAATTTCTAACAAAAGGATGAGGAAAACCTACACGCAGGTCAGATATGGGTAAAGTTTAGCCATCCTACTAAGTGCAAGTGACGGTCATACCCGCACAATCACGAAAGAGGAAGCAAAACTTCACACCTATTATCTACCACGTTCAAAGGTTAACTTATCCTCAGAAAAGATGAGGAAAACCTACACGCAGGTTAGACGCAGGTAAAGTTTAGCCATCCTACTAAGTGCAAGTGACGGTCCTACCCGCACAATCACGAAAGAGGAAGCAAAACTTCAACCTATTATCTACCATGTTCAAAGGTTAACTTATTCTACACTTGGAAAATTGCTAATTTAAACTAAAGTATGCAAGTCATATAACGTTTATAAAGCAAGGAATCCAATAAAAGAAGCGGTCTTACCCGCACAAAGATTTATATTTCACAATGATTCATTACAAGAATGGCCGGGTAACTACCCGCCTACAAGAAAATAAATCTATACAAGCTAAATCTATCCTAGCAGTGGGAAGGGATCTTCAGGATCAGGCTTCAGGGCCACTTCCACTTGGACCAGCACCATCAGTAGATCGTGGCAGTTCAAGGAAAGCTTTAAGGATAGCTAACCCATCATCAGCAGCAGCAACTTCATTCACCTTCTCCACCACCGGATGCGGGAAGGCGGCGTACTGATTCACTGCTTGGTCGTAAACAGCTTCAGTATCAACATTGTACAAAGGGAAGTTGGAAGGCGGGATGCCTTTCTCAACGAACCCTAGACCAAGCAGGAAGCCGACCTTTTCCCCGTCCTCGTGAGAAGCGTTGAGGGCTGCGCTCATAGCATCATCGTACGACGTCTCAGCAAAGACTCGATGCACAACCTACAAAAGAAAATATACAAGTGTCAAACCTTTTCTATTTACAAAGAAAAGCGTAAAGACAAGAAAAGATTACCTGAGACAACGCTTCTCGAAGAAGCCATTCCTTGGCAACCAGAGCTTCTTGGAGGGCAGCTTGAGCTTCGTTACGGGCGCGTTCGGCTTCACTCTTGTTGAGGTTGGAAAGCAACACTTCTTTAGCCGCAGCCTCTTCGACGCCCTTTAGCTTCCGCTCAGTATGGTCAAGCACCCCCCTCTGGTCCAAGATCTCCTGGAGCTTTTTGGCGTCTTCCATCGCCAAGGCATCATGAGCCTGCTGGAGAGCCTCTAATTTGGCTTTAAGTTCTTCATTCTCCACGCGTAGAGGCTCAGCAACAGCTTCAGCCTTGGTGGCCCTCTCGGTTGCGTTCCTTGCAGTTTCCTTAGCCAGCCGAAGCTGTTCATTAACAGCTTGGGCAGCCTTGGAACGGGCCTCGAGTCGTGCCTGAACTTCAACCTCGAGGGCCTTGAAGGCCTTCTCCTTTTCCGCAGCTACGGCGGAAAGCCTTTGGTTCTTCTCCCGGACAGCCCGCGCCTGAGCCACTTCTTTAAGGCGAGCTGCTTTTAACTTGTCGTTTTCACGACAAAGCAGCTCGACGCGCGGCTGCATCCGGGCCAGGAGAACCCGAAGCTCATTGGTTAGCCTACCCTCCTGGTAGCTAGCCATGGCTTCCCCCAACGCACCACTGGGAGCAGCGTGACGAGCCCATTCCACGCACTCCACAGGGGTGCGAAGGGTTGTTCCTCGGCGAATGTTCCATCGTGGAACATACACTTCATTGGAATCCGACACTGCAAAAAACAAAGCAGTTAGAAAAGATGATAAAGAAAATATATATATGAAAAGGGCCAAAAGAACCCTACGCACCTGTAGGGTCAATAACAGGCCGATAGCCGCCGAACCCATCACCTGAACCCAAAGGAAATCCATCCAAGAGGTCAGGCAGATGGGAAGGTGGCAGAGATTGGCGAGAAGCCCCATGCGTACCTGATGGATCGGCCGTCGTTGCCGATGGCGGGGGCATGGTAGCAGCCGCCGCGGAATCCGCAGCAATAGTAACCGCCGGCTCGGTGAAGGATGCTGTAAAAATAGCACTCACAGCCGGCGGGTGACGTCATCTCAGCTGGAACAGTCGGCTCAAAGGAGTGAGCAACTGAACCAGCGGAAGCAGGCGCAGGCGCCTGGGTCGACGCCTCAGGTAGGCTGACCAAGCCTACCGTCATTGGCGGGGAGGTACTACTCTGCACTCCACCCTGGAATGCGTCAACATCCACGCCTGCGTAAAGAAGATAAGTGTTAACGATATCAAACTATGAAGATAAAAGCTAAAGGAAATTTGTACTTACGGGTTTTCTTTAGCCTGAAAGTACGGACGGGCGGGGATGAACCCGATGGAGCCGGCCTCTTCACGCCGGTCACCGTTGTCATCCTGGGCTCTTCGGTGACAGTTGTCACAGCCTCCGGAATGGTGATCTTATCACCACCGGGGTTCCCCGCCACCTCTTCGCTCTCGGTCTCCGAGTCAGACCGAGGCGCTGGATCGGCAGTGGAGGCCACCTTCTCCTTCCCCTTCCCGCCGGCAGCCTTCTTCTTCCGCACCAACGGAGGACCATCTGCGGATTCCTCATCAGAACATACGATTAGAGGAATTCCAGCAGAGGTTTCAACATTGAGGGGTCGAGGGTCGAATAGCGCCTTACCTGGCCGACGGGCGCTAAGGATCTCATGACCTAGCGGATAGACCTCCACGAACCGATCCGCCGTTTGTTCTAGGATGGGCAACTCGTTCTCGTCTAGAGCACGAGTACCCATCCGAGCGGGACCATCAGCCTCCCGCGGGTTTAGGAGCGACTGCAAGTCGTTCCCCTCTGAAATAAACAGGAAAGAAGTTAGAAGAAACTCAAAATCAACAAAAAGAAACAAAGCATACCGTAAGGAACAGAGTTCGAACCGTATTCGAGGACGATTGGGATCTTTTGCGCATCGGCAGCCTTCCACACCCGGCTCATCCCCAGCATCACCATCCCGGACTCCGCAAACCGGTAAACCGGAGATTGGACCCGAGATATCTTCGAGAACCATTCCGCCTCCTGGTAGTTGGAGGCGTGAAGGCTTGGGAGAGCTTGCCCATTCTTAAACTTCATGGCAAAGGGGATGGCGCGAGCGGAGATGAAGAAGAACTCCCGCTTCCACGCGCGAAGACTGCGCTCGGTCGCGCAAATCTTCAAACCCTTGATTCGGGTTGTCAGGGTATACCACCCCTGGATGCACCTCCAAGTGTAGAAGGTCATCAGGCGGTCAACATAGGGCTCAATGCCCAAAATCCGGCACACCCACTCGAAGTGGCGAATCTTGGCGATCGCCATGGGGTGCAACTCGGTCAAATGAACACCGTGCCTCTCAAGGACACGGTAAACAAACTTTGTCAATGGGAACCTAAGATTCCCATAAACAAAGAATGCAGCATAAACCCCGATCTTGCCTCTGGGGGCATCGTACACCGTCTGGTGGGGTTCAGGAAACTCAGGCTCGAGAGACTCGAGCATGAACTTCCTGACGACGTACCGATACAGATCGCCAGGCAGAGCACACTGGCACTCGCCAGCAGTACTCTTGTCATCGGCTGTAGATTCGAGATCACGAGACATCTTGTAAAAGAAGAAGAAAACGATTTCGGGAGAATGCTTGCCTGAAAAGGTGAGTATTCGCCGGAAATCGCAAAGAAGATGAAGAGAAGAATGAAAGTGTGGATTACAAAGAACCCTCTCCCCCTTTATATACTAATCGCAATTAATGCGATGAAATTAATGCGGAAGAGAGAGAAAACGAAGGTGCAATGAAACTATGACACGTGGCAAAAAGCAAGCTGGCAACAGCTGTTGACAGGACGCATACCATTAATTTCGCGGCCACGCGCCCGAAAAATCACGCCCACGCGCCTGAAAAAGCGTCTGGAATGACCATGTACTGTCACATCACCATAACTTCCTGCACGTCCTGACACAGTCAGAAGAAACCGTCGCACGACGTTTCAGAAGTTTGGACTGTTCTTATCCTTCCACCAACTCTTCGAATTTCAAAATTCAAAATTCAAAAAGATTCAAAAGTAAGCGGGAAAATACCCCTTACCTTGGCAACCAAGTAACCGTAAGACGGCTGCGGGTACAGTGTTAAGGCAAAACCCTTCACATACCTAGCACCCGCAGGGAATTGAAGCCAAGAAAAACTTGGCAACCAAGTAACCGTAAGACGGCTGCGGGTACTGTGTTAAGGCAAAACCCTTCACATACCTAGCACCCGCAGGGAATTGAAGCCAAGTATACCTCGGCAACCAAGCAACTATAAGACGGGTGCGGGTACAGTGTAAAGGCAAAACCCTTCACATACCTAGCACCCGCAGGGAATTGACGCCAGGAATACCTTGGAAGTAAAGTAACCGTAAGACGAGCGCGGGTACAGTGTTAAGGCAAAACCCTTCACATACCTAGCGCTCCGCTGGGAATTGAAACCAAGAAGGATCTTCTGGGCAATGCTTGCGGAAACGGAAATAACATCCCCGCATAGCGGGAACGTCGAGAACTACGTTGTTTGAAGCTCCATGATGGAATTGGTGGTTTTAACATAATTGATCACTATGTTCAAAACTACCAAAACCTCATGGAGAATCCACACAAGTGGGACTCAACGCTCCTGACTTGCGAGGAGGTTACAGACCTACCCGCATCATACCCAAAGGCCAAACAGGAAACTCGGGAATTTCTGCAAGTGACAAGGACTTCCGCGGGAGGAATCCCCATGGAAAACCTTAAAAAAAAACCCCTTTTCAAAACCCTTTGCTTAAGGCCAAAAGTTCACCTCACTTTATTAAACACTCATGAGAAGAACATTGGACTGGGGGGACTTGAAGAGGTAGGTCCCAGCAGAGCCCATTTGGACCCGCAAGACTCACCTAGAAGAGGGACGTCTGCGCAGAAACCAACTGGATCCGCAGGACCAACCATGCTCAGAGACGTGACGTCCTTACGCGCAGTACGCAAGCTGTTCCCGCAGGAAATGCCTCCCGATGGTGAAGGACTCCGCCTGTTCCCGCAGCTTCGGATACAAGCCATCAGGGAAGGCCACCCGCGCAGCAAGGCTACACGCACAAGGCACTTAGCTCTCAATCATTCAGTGTCACCTGAAGGAATGAGCAAAGCCGGGAACAATCCCGCACAAGGGCGGGAGGGGGAATACTCCCGCCCAAATAAGCCAGTCCGTACGATACGGGAAGATCTTCTGTACTGTACCTGACGAGGTATGGGAAAAAGATCTGACTAAAGATACGACAGCTTATTGACAACAGTATGGCGAGCAGCATGCTCCTGTACTGTGCGTCACTATTAGCCGCTGCCTACTCACCAACTACTGCCATACCACGTGCATAGCCGGCAGTTGGTGGAAAAGGAATAGTACACAGTAGGCCTGGTCACTATCAGCCGCTGCCTACCCACCAACTACCAGCAGGGCACGTGCGTAGGCCACTGTTGGTGGAACAGGAACACTGTTGTAGCCGGCCACACCTCCTTGGAAACCTACCTTCGGCTATAAATACCCCAAATGGTATGATCATCTCATCTTATCTTGTATCATCATATTATACCTGATATCTGCTCTAGCAATCTCTTAATATACACTTATATTTAAAGAGCAATCTAGTCTGATTCTCACGCCGGAGGGTGGTCACAAGGAGGAACCCCCCCTTCTCAGTGACAAGCTCACGGTGTCTGTTTTGCAGGTTATCAGAAGAACCATCTTCTCAGGGTCTAACCCCTCGTGGAAAACATCTATCTAACCCCCAGGTTACCAGTAATCTGCCCGGGGTCCGGTTAGTGTTTATTCACATACTAATGGCACGTCTAATCCTAAAGTAGGACTTGTTCCTAGGAAAAGTAGATCAAGTGACAGACTGATAGATTGCTCAGAGTGTTGGGAAGAAGATTGTGGATATGGAAAGACATTTGAGATCAAAGATGCTTCAAAAGAAATTAAGATTGAATGGTCACCTCGAAATTTTCGTATCACTTATTAAGCATTGAAAATAACTTATGACTTTGTTTTATAATAGACCTAATGTTCTGGTCTTTTGTCACTGTAATCAAGTAATCAAGTGAACAGTTAAGAATTTGAGTTATATGAAGCAATCAAATATTCGCAAAGTTATACTATTACTATTCATTTTTTTCTTTCACTTCTATACTCCCAAGTGATAGAATAGTTGTGAAACTTTACGTGATTAAACTCACCAATGCCAACACCTCATGGTACAATTAGAAACAACATAGAGCCACTATTTATGTTCCTGTATTCTCTATTCTCTGGGTGGTTGTTTCATCTATATGCAATACTATCTTATGTGCAAGCTGCAAAGGTACATTGATGGGTGATGTAGATGTCGTGCTCTAATAAAAATAAGTATTTTAAAAGCTTAAATACCTATAACTAGTATCGTCTCCTCAGAAAATCAAAGGAAAGTGCAAGTAAAACTCATGACTTGAACTAATTAATTACGCGAACAGTCGATGTCAAGCAGTTTTGAAAGATGTTTTGAGAACACACTATTACTTTATATGTTTGTAAACAATTATGAGAAATGTGATTCACTTTAGGTCCAGGTAATGCGATAACAAACTAATCACAGATTCTGTTAAATCAATTGTGCAGTAATTACTAGACCTAATAGTTTGGTTGTGATGACAAACGAAACCCTTTCGAATTGTTGATACAATTGAACCCGAGCTACCCAATTACCGGTTTTATATTATGAAAAACCAATTATAGCGCAATGACTAACAATTATTGATTCAATGACACAAGAACCTAGTCCTAAATGTTGATGAATACAACCGAGTAGTTGATGCTGTTAGAAAATCAAAGAAGGAAATAATTATTAATTGAGGATTTTGTGGGATTGGTCAAATGTCAACATCATCTCCTAAAACTTAAGGATCAAGACACGATTCTTCCTCCTTATTGCCGGTTAATAAATGATATGTATATCCTTGTTTACACCCATGTATATGCTTATAAATTTAGGCTTCTTTTCTTTATAAAATATTATCACAGAAAACACAATTCAAATATTCAAATCAGTTTTTCTCAATGCTTTAGAAGATGGTATCGAAGCATGGTTTTTAATCTGCTTATCATCTACCCAAGTTAGCAACTAGTCATAACCGAGTGACCATGTCCGATGACAGTAACTTGGGTAATGACCTCACCTTACTATCTGACCAGCCAATCTGCTCAAAAATTCCCAACAAAAAAACCCAAAACTATCTGATAGTTTATAGATTAGTCTTAAACTAGATAGTCAAAATTATGATCTATGTACTTGGATGATTCGGGTGGCCATAGGCGGAAGATCAAAAAACTTGCTAAAACATTTAACTTCAGATCCACCGGATCAAAATCATGAAACCTACGAACAATGGGAACAGGACGACCTGGTCGTTTTTTCATGGTTAATTTAAAACATCGAACATGTCCTCGAGAGCAACCTAACTGAGTTTCCACAATAAAATCGTTGTGGGATGCCTTGGCATCACCTATAGCAGTGGACGAGACAAACTTCAAACCTTCAATCTCCATGTCAAGGCTAATAGAACAACAGTTCTCTCGAAGATTTTTGGATCATGCTTCAAGGGGTATGGGGAGAAATCGATCGAATTGATTCAAACCCAATGACTTGTCCAGTAGATATCCAGACATATTCGAAAATCAGGTCTGAGCAACAACCTTTTCAGTTCTTGAACGCCCTTGATCGGAAGCATGACCCTACAAAAAGGAAAATACTCCGGTCAGAACCACTTCCGATGGCGGAAGCCGCATACACCATTGTTCGCAAGGAGGCTGCTCACCTGAACATTCTTGGAACAGCTCTTAATGACACATATGGCATCGCAGCGGGTCTAATGGCTACCAAAATAGAAGGGTTAGGGCTTGCAACAAAAGGATATCGACGGGTCAACAGAAAAAAACTGGATCGATAAATAGAGAAGATAAATCTCACCTAAAATGTGACCACTGTGGTATGTCAAAGCATACAAAGGAGCAATGTTTCAGACTTGTCGGATATCCTGAGTGGTGGTCTGATGGTCACAAGAAAGGCACAAAGTCTAGGGGGCAGGAGAAAGAGAAAACATCCACCACAGGAAATCGTGAGGCCACCGGCGACGGTAACCGAAGCACCAGTTTCGGAGGCATAGCGATGGCAAATGACAAATGGGAAAGCAATGTTTTCAAAAGCAGGAGAGCTCGGAGTGCCAGTAGGCTTCATGTGTATGAAGGTATGCGCACATGTTTTTTAATGTTATTATGTTAATTGATTATTTATAACTTGTGGATTGTTACTAGGGTCTTAACTTGCATTATATATCAGAAATCAAGAAGTTATGCACTGAGTTTCCCAAAACCGTAGTACTGCTTGATCATTTAGCCTTTTTCAAACCTTCTACGTGAGTAGTTTTGACTCGTTTACTTAACTAAAAAGAAATGGTCAACTTGGTCAAACGAGCCAACACGGTTGTATGTTATTATGCAGTGATGATGAAGAAGGCAAAACCTTCTCAGAGCTTCTCGGGTTATCAACATTTCCACAGGTACGTTAATAAACAATAATTAAACCTTTGGCAAATTGGATTTAATAATCCCACATTTTTGCAGTTGGCTAATAATAATCTCACCTCAGAATTAGAATTAGCCGCCACCAGTCCCACCTTTCACGCTAATTGTTTTAATTGAACCTCCGTAAAAAAAGTTAACGTTGCTAAGTTTTCTCCAAATTTCAAACTGATGTTTTAGGGCTTTTGTTCGGAATGAGAATACGAGTCGACTGATGTAAAACTTATCTTGAAACAGTGCTCCAAACGATGAAACAATGCTTCAAATCGGTTGCTTAAATTTCCAATTAACAAAATTCAAGCCGTTTGGAGCACCGTTTCGAGGTAAGTTTTACATCAATTGACTCGTTTCCTCATTCAGATCAAAGACCCTAAAACATTAGTGTGAAATTTTCGAAAAACTTAACGGAAATGAGTTTTTTTTAAATGAATGTCCAATTAAAACAATTAGTGGGAAAGGTGGGACATGTGGCAGCCATTTTGTAAGATGAGATTATTATCGGCCAACTGCAAAAAAATGAGATTATTAAAATCCTATTTGCCTAAACCTTCTAACGCGTCTTACTATTAGTATATTTATTTTGGTTTATGTTTTTTATTTTAATAGGTTTATGTGAAATTTAGTGCCCTGTTCAGAGTTTCAAGAAAACCATTTCCATACGATGATTTAACACCTCTTTTTTCTGATTTGGAATGGATCATGGAAAGGACTGCTATGCAGCTATTCAAAGGACATTGGACCGCTTCTTGACTTTTAACACTCGAATCGGTGAACAAAACATAAATACCAATTCATCCAACCATACTTTCTTTGGCCTTACATTCGCTTTGGCCTTGAGCAGCTTCTCATGTGAAGGTACATGCTTGAGACCTTATTGCACTATTCTTACTTTCTTTCTTTTTGAAACCCCGTGTTGCTGCGGTGTGTTGGGTTAGTTGCCGGCCTGACCCAATTTCCTACACAACACACACAGTCACACACACGTGACTCACGCCATTTACTGTTTCGACGCGTTAGTCCAATGTGAACGTTGAGACTTATTATTAGTGTAAGATTGCATTGGTTGTATACTGAAATTGAGATTGTTAATGTGCTATCTACACGTGAAACTACATTAGTGAATTTTAGATTCCCGAAACGGTAATAACTGTTTGGTTTGGTTTTATCTTTCAATGACTCGGTTTTGGTTTTCTATTGGCTCACGATTTGACATACAAACCATTAGTTGATAGCTACAAGTTTGAATGATGTAAGGAATTCACCATAATTGTTTCTATATAATGTAATAACAAAAACATATAAAAACATACATATTACATATGCATCAAGAAAACTAAATAAAGATGGAAGTGCAAGCATAGTATGTGATAATCAAGCAATTACTAAGCGATATCAACCCAAAGTTCATCCTCGTCTGCCAAGATATTTGAAACCTGCCGCATTGTGGGCCTTTCCTGTGGGTTAGAGCTCAAACACGCTCTTGAGATAATCAAAATGGACCCCACTAGTTTTTCAACTTGGGGCGATGGTGTAGGCGGTATCCGACTATCTCCCACATTGGTAGGCAGCAAAAAATCAGCAGACAAATCTGGTAAAGATGTTATGAGTTCTTCGGGATGCTTTCCCATGATCACTTCTAGTGCAACAACTCCGAAGCTATACACATCACATTTCTCAGTTGCCACCATTGTATAAGCAAGATCTATATGCACAAAGGTGATATCAATCCATATACAGATGTATTTGAGAATTTAGAAGATATATATATGTAGAACAACACTAAGTTACCTGGCGCTATATAACCATAGGTGCCTGCAACCGTTGTCCAGTTTGACGAGTCTAGCTTTAAAAGTTTGACAGTGCCAAAATCAGAGATATGCGCCTTGTAATCAGAATCGAGAAGGATGTTGGCTGCTGAAATGTCTCTATGGACTATAGGCGGTGAGCAATCATGGTGCATGTAAGTCAAACCATTTGCTATAGCCCTTACAATCTGGACCCTTTTCAACCAATCCAATTCCATCGATAGGGTATCGCTATTTAAGATTGATCTGAGGCTTCCCTTTTCAAGGTATTCATAAATCAAAAATGAGTGACGGGCTAGGAGCTTACGCCCTGCTTGCGGTGCGCACATATAATGTATATATGTGTGAACCCTTGGGTGGGCAAAAGTAAAATTGCACTAATTTTGACGTTATTTTACTAATCACGTGAAAATAACGTTAAAAGTGGCGGAAGGTTAATCAGGCATCATGTGGTGGCGTTGATAGCCGAAAGACAAGGGCACATGCACCAATCAGCCGGTGTCCCGATGATTGAGTGTTATGTGTCTTATGTCCAAGGCTTGATTCAAAACTACTATCGAGCCGGGGGTCTCACCGGAAGCAGCCTCTCTATCCCTATGGGATAGAGGTAAGGCTGTCTACATCTTACCCTCCTCAGACCCTACCATAGCATTGCTATTGGTGGGATATACTGAGTACGATGATGATGATGATGATGATGAAAAATGAGTTGTTGCAAAATCCAAAGAGCTTCACTATGTTCCGATGCCTTATGTTGGTTAATGCGCGCACCTCACTAAGGAAACTTTTATGATTAATTAGATTTTCTGATGATGAAGAATGAATTTTCTTGACAGCTACCGTAATATTGTTGGGCTGTAACTTCGCTTTATACACAGAGCCGTATCCTCCGGTGCCAATACAATATGCTTCATCAAAATCATTCGTCACCTATAGGATTTCATCATACGCTGCCCGTCCATCAAAGTTTGATATGGAGAAGAAATCATTACCTTCTTCAACCAATGGTTCTACTTCTACTGGAGAAGACCTTTTCCCTTTTAGTTGATAAGCACAGAGGCCGCCAAGTAACATTGCCCCGATAAGTGGGAGTATTATCACAAGGAAGGGCCTGTGATGAGGGCTATCATTATTTTTCTTCATTGGAATTTGACTTGCACAAACTTTCAATCCTGTAATATTTCCACACAAACCAGGATTGCCTTGGAATACTTGTATGGACGAATTCTTGAAGATATCAAATGAGGTAGGAACTGGACCAACCAGCTCATTATAAGACAGGTTGACATCAATAACTCCGTGCAAATTTTCGAAGGCATTAGGAATTGAACCTGATAATTTGTTGTGTGAAAGGTTCAAACTTTCCAAACTATTTAATAGTTGAATTTCAGATGGTATCTCTTCCGTGAGTGAATTCCAAGAGAAATCAAGTGTCGTAAGTTGCCTTAATGCACCAACCTCCTTCGGGATTTTTCCACTGAGCTTGTTATTACTGTAGGGGTATGGTACTAAAACCCGGTTCTACGACCCTAAATCTATTATGTTTGGCTTATTTCATTACATGGACTAATACAATGTTATTGGGCCGAGGGGGTTTTGTGGAGGTAACCCTAACTGGGCTAGGCCCATTAGGGTACCATGATGGTGGCCATGAGACTCTATATAAGGAGGTCTGAGACCTCCTTATCATAGGTCATGCTCAATAAGAGCCACCACCACTTTTTGTGTCTGTAAACAAGAAATCCTCAGGATATCTTAGCAGTCGCCTCCACACCCCCGAAACCATTGCAGGTCTCGACATTGCAGGTCGCAGGCGCAGCCGAAGAAGAAGAAGATCAAGACGTGGTTCGTTCATCTCGAAAATCCGTGGAAACATCGTCATGGATCAGGTAAGATTCATTTCATGCTTCGACATTGGCGCCATCCGTGGGACGGCAACGAACTGCCCTTCGATCTTCATCTCGGCTGTCAGATCTCTCCCAAGAAAAACACAGATTTGGAAGTTTACAGAAAAAGGCTTCAAAGCTTGTTCTATTAAAGCTCAAAAAGATCCATAGATCTAAAAAGAGGCTTCCAGATCTGGGCAAGAAGGAAAATCCGTGATTCGAATGATCAGATCTCCGAATCTGTGAATCTGTGATTCAGGATCTCCGAATCTGTGATGGTTTTAAATCTGCTCCGGGCTTCAGATCTGTCCAGATCTGATTTACAGATCTAGGTTTAGATTACAGACCTGGATTTTAGGTCTAAAGTTGCAGATCTGACTCTTAAATTGCAGATCCAGAAGTTACTAGACTTCCGCCGCCATGTACGCACGCCCGGGGGTTCTCACTCCGCAGCCGTGCATGTGCCGCCGCGGAAACCACCATCTGGGTTTTGCGCAAGAGACCTCCGCCATGCACACGCACTTGCGAGTCACCACTCTATCGCCGTGCATGCGCGCATCAGGCTACGCGCCAAAAACTTCAAGGTTGGGAATCCTCCTAATATCCCATATGGCTACGCGCCAAACTTCAAGGTTGGGAATCCTCCTAATATCCCATATGGCTACGCGCCAAACTTCAAGGTTGGGAATCCTCCTAATATCCCATATGGCTACGCGCCAAAGGTTGGGAATCCTCCTAATATCCCATATGGCTACGCGCCAAACTTCAAGGTTGGGAATCCTGTTGGTACATGTTTGTCAGTAGTTCATAGTCTAACGATTGTAATCGAGTCTGTAATGTAATTATGTTTTTGATTATGTTTATGTTTATGTAACGAGCGAAGTTGTCAACAAGTTCGCTTAGGCGAACTTGTTGAACAAGCGAAGTTGTTAACAAGTTCGCTCAAGCGAACTTGTTGAATAAGCGAAGTTATAGACAACTTCGCCTGAGGCGAAGTTGTCGTGTTTATATAAACTGTTCACCGTAACAGTTGAGTGTTCGCGAGTTTGATTAGGTTTTCGTTTCAGTGAGTGTTACGTGTTTACAAGTCAGAGTCTGTAATAGTGACCTGGTGTCACGTGTTCGGGTTATCAATATAACGTGTTTCGGTTATTGCTCGTGTGTTTGTTTTATACGTATTCTACGCTCGTATCTACCTACGCAGGGATTCCGCACCTGCGCAGATAGCGACATCCCGTGTACGATCCGTCCAGGAACCTACAAATCCTCCTAATATCCCATATGGCTACGCGCCAAGGTTGGGAATCCTCCTAATATCCCATATGGCTACGCGCCAAACTTCAAGGTTGGGAATCCTCCTAATATCCCATATGGCTACGCGCCAAACTGCAAGGTTGGGAATCCTCCTAAGATCCCATATGGCTACACGCCAAACTTAGGGGTTGGGAATCCTCATACCATATGTTCACGCATCACATATGCTCACGCATATTACACATGCTTACGCATCACATGCTCGCACATGTCACAGTCTACACGCACGCGCACGCAACATCTGCGCGTGGCGCATAACACAAAACCAAAGTCTACGCGCACGTGCATGCAATATCTGCACGTGGCGCGTGACATAAAGTAGCTCGTAAGCCGCCTCACGCGCAAGCTCCACTATTATTACAGCTCATAAGACGCCTCGCGCGCAAGCTATTATTATTCTTACAGCCCGTAAGTCGCCTCACGCGCAGGCTTTATTATTCACAGCTCATAAGACGCCTCGCGCGCAAGCTGTTGTTATTCTTACAGCCCGTAAGTCGCCTCACGCGCAGGCTTTATTATTCACAGCTCATAAGACGCCTCGCGCGCAAGCTGTTATTATTCTTACAGCCCATAAGTCGCCTCACGCGCAGGCTTTATTATTCACAGCTCATAAGACGCCTCGCGCGCAAGCTGTTATTATTCTTACAGCCCGTAAGTCGCCTCACGCGCAGGCTTTATTATTCTTAGCTCGTAAGACGCCTCACGCGCAAGCTTTATTATGCTACAGCCCGTAAGTCGCCTCACGCGCAGGCTTTATTATTCTTAGCTCGTAAGACGCCTCACGCGCAAGCTTTATTATGCTACAGCTCGTAAGACGCCCCTCGCGCGCAGGCATTATTACTCTCAAAGCTCGTAAGACGCCTCTCGCGCGCAGGCTTTTATTATTCCTAGCTCGTAAGATGCCTCACGCGCAAGCTTTATTATGCTACAGCTCGTAAGACGCCCCTCGCGCGCAGGCTTTATTATTCTCAGCTCGTAAGTCGCCCCGCGCGCCAGCTTAATTATTATTCTCAAAGCTCATAAGACGCCTCTCGCGCGCAGGCTTTACTATTCTCATAGCTCGTAAGGCGCCTCACGCGCAGGCTATATCATTCTCAGCTCGTAAGTCGCCTCTCGCGCGCAGGCATTATTATTATGTTAGCTCGTAAGTCGCTTCTCGCGCCAGCTTCATTATTATTATAGCTCGTAAGTCGCTTCTCGCGCCAGCTCCATTATTATTATAGCTCGTAAGCCGCCTCACGCGCCAGCTTAATTATTATTCTTATAGCTCATAAGACGCCTCTCGCGCGCAAGCTTTATTACTTTCACAGCTCGTAAGTCGCCTCACGCGCCAGCTCAATTATTATTCTTATAGCTCATAAGACGCCTCTCGCGCGCAAGCTTTATTACTTTCACAGCTCGTAAGTCGCCTCACGCGCCAGCTCAATTATTATTTTCAAAGCTCATAAGACGCCTCTCGCGCGCAAGCTTTATTACTTTCACAGCTCGTAAGTCGCCTCACGGGCCAGCTCAATTATTATTTTCAAAGCTCATAAGACGCCTCTCGCGCGCAAGCTTTATTACTTTCACAGCTCGTAAGTCGCCTCACGCGCCAGCTCAATTATTATTCTCAAAGCTCATAAGACACCTCTCGCGCGCAGGCTTTTATTATTATAGCTCGTAAGTCGCCTCGCGCGCAGGCTTTTATTACAACATGTC
Organism: Bidens hawaiensis; assembly: GCF_021521415.1. Classification (NCBI taxonomy): domain Eukaryota; kingdom Viridiplantae; phylum Streptophyta; class Magnoliopsida; order Asterales; family Asteraceae; genus Bidens; species Bidens hawaiensis. The sequence goes on along the minus strand of NW_027494643.1, from coordinate 60,619 downwards.
ACCATCATGAAGAAAACCTCTCAAAACTCAGACAATACAGACAAGGCCAAAGAAAAGGGAAAAAACCGCCTCACACCTTATTTATTCCTAGCTCGTAAACCGCCTCACACCTTATAAAGTCCAGCGCTCCACCTAGACGCTTGCGCGCCCAGGAGCAACACTGGACTTGGGGGGGCTTGTAGGGGTATGGTACTAAAACCCGGTTCTACGACCCTAAATCTATTATGTTTGGCTTATTTCATTACATGGACTAATACAATGTTATTGGGCCGAGGGGGTTTTGTGGAGGTAACCCTAACTGGGCTAGGCCCATTAGGGTACCATGATGGTGGCCATGAGACTCTATATAAGGAGGTCTCCACCTCCTTATCATAGGTCATGCTCAATAAGAGCCACCACCACTTTTTGTGTCTGTAAACAAGAAATCCTCAGGATATCTTAGCAGTCGCCTCCACACCCCCGAAACCATTGCAGGTCTCGACATTGCAGGTCGCAGGCGCAGCCGAAGAAGAAGAAGATCAAGACGTGGTTCGTTAAACATCGTCATGGATCAGGTAAGATTCATTTCATGCTTCGACAATTACTAAGATTCAAGTAATATATCTGTACCCACTTACCAATGGATTTTGGTATTGGTCCATTCAATTTGTTTGCGGATATATCGAGAGTATAGAGATTATGAAGTGACCCAATCTCTTGAGGTATAATACCCGAAAGTTGGTTTTCTTTCAAGGACAAATACAACATGTCTTTCATCTTTTCAAATTCCTTTGGAATTTAACAAGCCAAGTTATTTGAAGAAAGATCGAGACTTTTTAGTTGAGTTAAACTTCCAAACTCTGGTGGTATACAACCACTGATGTTGTTATATCCAATCAACAAGGCTGTCAAGTTCTTGCATTTACTCCAGTTTTGAGACAACTGCCCATAAAAGCTATTGTGACTGACGTCAAGCCGATTTAAACTTGGATACACTCCAAAACTATCTGATATGTCTCCGGTGAATTGGTTATAATCAAATTGACCTCTTATTAAGCTGGAGCAATTCCTTATGCCTATCGGTAAAAGACCCGTGAGTCGATTATGACTTACTGATAAATACTGAATTTTTCCTCCTCGGCACAAATCTTCTGGCAAATTTCCAGACAATTGATTATTGTCAATTTCCAGCTCAAGCATCTCTTGACTTGCCAGTACACCTTGTGGAATATGACCAGATAATTTGTTATCACGAAGATACAAATACTGTAGGTTTCTCAGGTTTTTTAGTGACGAAGGAATAGAACCACTGAGTTGATTTTCACTCAGCGCCAGCTGAGTGAGTGACTTCAAATTCCCTAGTTCGGTAGGAATGGGTCCAGAAAGCTGATTTTGGTACAGGTGCAGGATATCCAAAGACACCAAAATTACCCAACGATGAAGGAATTGGGCCGGATAGGTTGTTTGCAAAGAGGCTGAGGCCTTGAAGTGAGACCAAGTTCCCGAGTTCTTGTGGTATCGAACCGGTCAAATTGTTTAGGAAAAGGTACAAGACAGTAAGCTGCTTCAAATTCCCAATGGTAGGTGGGATAGGACCGCTCAGAGAATTGTTAGTGATATACACTTCCACAAGATTGACAAGGTTCCCAAACTCATGTGGAATTTGACTAGAAAGCTTGTTATCATCAAGGTGTAAGGAAGCCAAGTTTCTTAAGTTGCCCAATGTTGGAGGCAATTGTCCTTCAAGACAATTATCATACAAGGCAAGCTCGTAGAGAGAGGTTAGTCGACCTATATCTTGTGGTATTGACCCGTTTAATTGATTTTCAAAAAGGTGGAGGGTCTTGAGATTAGCTAACATCCCTATTTCCGGAGGGATTACTCCTGAAAACTTATTTTCTGAGAGATCAAGATAAACAAGTTTTGACAGGAGGTGGATTTGTGCGGGGATTGGACCGTAAAAGTTGTTTACACTAAGCTCAAAACGAGAAAGGTTGTGGAGAAACGAGAACGGGAACTGGTCAAGAGTACCATTTAATTCGTATGAGGTGAGGTTCAACGTGTGAATGGTCCAATCATGATTGCATACGACACCGAACCATGAAGAGCATGGAGTCGAAGAAGTAGCGTTCATAGGGAGGGGAGTCCAAGAAGATAGGTGAGACTTGTTTGGGATTTGAAGGCTAGCTTTCCATTTAAGAAGCGCATTGGCTTCCTCGGCCAAAGATGCGAAAGCATACTTTGAAAGTGAAATGATTACTAGAGCAAGAGATAAGTGTAAGAAGTGTGAACAAGGCATTATTTTCCTTGTCATGTTTTCTTGATTTAAAAAAAATGATGGGTTGTGTGTTCTAATTTATACTCGAGCGGCTAATGTTATCTCTGGGCAATGCCATATTTCCACAAGGAGTGTGCTTTACTCTAAGAGAAATAAATAACTTAACGTTGTTATTTGAAGACTGAAGAGTGTTTATTACTTGAGAATTAAATGTCCTTTAGCAAAGGACTAAGATTCAGAGCTACGCCTCAAAGGACAAAAATGTAAATAAATATTAAAATGAATGAACCTGCTGAAATTGAGAAATATGGAAAGAAAAGGTCTTTGGTATTAATTGTTTTGTGGGGTTATTAGATCACCTCCGTATGATATGGTTTATGGATACCTTTATTGACTCAAAGTCAAGATAAATAGATTTTAATGGCCTTCCATGTCTTGAAAGATTGAATTTAGCATGTTGTTATGAATTAAAAGAGATTCATCCATCGATTGGCTATCATGAAAGACTTGTTTGGGTGAACATGAAAGAATGTCACGAACTTAAATCGTTTCCACCCATCATTCAGATGATTAATTTGGAGACTCTTGTGCTCTCTAAATGCTTTCGACTTAAAAAGTTTCTGGACATACAAGCGAGCATGGATAGCTTGGTAAACCTTTAGTTTGATGGAACTCGTATAAAATTAGTCCCACCTTCAGTTGGACAATTTTGTACAAACCTCGTTTCTTTTGATCTAAGAAAATGTTACAAACTAAAAAGGATAGAAGGCAACTTCCGTCTTTTAAAACATTTGAAATATCTGGAGACCTCTGAATGTTTTCGACTTGAGAAATTAGCATGGGATTTTTTTAGCTATGAAAGTTGTCTAGAAGAGTTGGATCTAAGGTTGTTCAATATGCCATCTAATATGAGTGGGTTTGTTAACCTACAAGTACTAGACCTAAGATTTTACAACTTTTCAAAATTACAATCCAATCTCTCCCAGATCCCCAATCTCAAGTTTCTCAACTTGTCATGCTCTGAGAGCCTTGTAGAACTGTCGGATCTCCCATCAAGCATAGAAGTTCTCAAAGCAGAATATTGTGAGTCACTTCAAAGGGTAGGAGATTTATCAAATTGTAAATGGTTATGGAAAGTTTCTTTCAAAAGAGACAATATGAACAAGTTGATTGGTGTTGAGAGCCTAATACATTCTATGCTTCAGGTATAACTCTTATCTTGTTTTTGAGTTTTTCAAGCCCTTTTATAAATTATAATTTGCAATAATGATAATTATGTTCCTCATAATTGAAATTTACATGGCAGAGAAATGCAGCTGAGGACCGCTTTACGAGTATATTCCTTCCAAATGCAGAGTCATATTTTGATACAGAAATAAGAATGACAACATTGAAACTTCCACACAATTGGTATAATGACTTTAGTGGATTTTTATTATCTTCTGATAGTTGCGTTAACAATGGGTGGTGTGTAATATATATAAAGCTGGAGTGGTGGGTTATGTCATTCCAAGATTATAAACCTGATGAGGAGTTTGATAAAAACCCAGAATCTTATAATGAATGTGGAGTGGTGGGTTATGTACCCTTTGCTTCATTGAGACAGATCTCATGGTGGAATCCTACATGCACTCATATTACATTTCAGTTTCATGACTTGGTTAATCCAAAAGTAGGACTTGTTTCTAGAAAAAGTAAATCAAGGGAAACACCAATAAACTACTCAGAGTGTTGGGAGGATGATGTGCGTACAAAGACATTTGAGTTCAAAGATGATCCATTGTCCTTTGAAATTGATATTTTTTGGACACATTCATATGACGATTATGCTAGAATTAGATCTGATTAGGACATTTATGCATTCTCAAATCAAATGTATGTATTTCCTGTCCTACACACCATTTTAATCTATTTGTAGTTTCCTGCATACCAAGTATTTTTTGATGAAATGCCTCAATGAAAAAAATCATAATTTAACTTTTGTTTTGCCAGATTATGTTTGCTATCATAAATCCATCTCGAAGCATGGTTTATTCCCTCCAAACAGTTTCAAAGCATCAACATCTCCATGATGACCATTGTTGGGTTAATCAAGTTGTTCACTGGTCGCGAGTCGAGGTCAACGGGTCACAAGTCAAAAGCACATGTATTGTACGTGAGTTGTGAAGATGAATCATTACACAATTTGACCAAGTTTTTCGGAAGAACAACTATTTTATTAGTTTTATTATTCCCACATTTGTTACTTGTAGGCTATTTAAAGCCATTTGTTTTATTGAATGAAGCAACCTTCTTTTGATATAATACACACAATTGTCAAAGTTTATTCATCTTTCATGCGTACATGAGCTTTGATTGTGTGTTTGTTTTGCGGCCTGAACCAACAACCGTGAATGAGCTTATGGTGAAATGGTTCTTGTAATATACTATTTGCAATTGAATGATTAATTGAGTTGACTGTTATCAATTCAATTATTTTGTTAATGACACTATATATACAGAAGTAATCACTTCAGACCTTCAGTTTTTTAATGATTTTGTTTGCACTGATTAAGCATTGAAAACAACTTTTGACTTAGTATCTTGTACCTTATTGTAGTACAATTCTATGCCCACGAAAGGTCTGAGTAGTTCAGAATTTATGTTAAAGAGTCTATATGAATTATAGATGAAAGCAGCTTCGATCCATTTTTTGGCCTTTAAACCTACTCATAGATGAAATTCGATAACTTTATTCACAATCACATCGAGTTGGTGTTGTGAACGGGCTCCGGAATTGGAACAGCGTCCTCTACTTTGTGACATCCTTTGTAGCACATGGAATCTAGTCCTTTATAAGTGTCAATAATGTTAATAATTAGAACTTGCATATTTCAAATTATTTGTGCATACGCTTCGCCTTCTCAAGCTTTCATTTAAATAAATAAATACACGTTAAGAAATAAGAAAACAAAATAAAAAAATAAAATATTCTCATAACAAGTAAAAGTGCCTTGTCTGCTTGGTTATGCCAATTTTGTTCAACTCTTCAATTTCAGCTAGTTTAAGCAAAAAAAAAAATAAAAAAAAAGGAAGAAGTTGTAATTAATGAAAAAAATAAAAAATAAAGTGATGCAAAACTAGCCAACCTTGGTTTCATGAAAAAAATAAAAAATAAAGAAGTTGTAGTTATGTTAAAAGGTTTTTTGTGTTTAAAGAGTGCAGCGGAAATTGGATTCAGTAACACCGAAGAACACGAATATTAACTCACACAAGCAATCGCGAAAGAAGTATGAAATTGAATTAGGGCTTAAGAACTTTTATTGATTATAAAACGAATACAAGAAACATAATTGAAAACGATACTGGAAAGAAAGAGAATTGAACTAGATTACATACAAAGAAAACAAGCCTTAATATAGCCCTTAACGGCTAATAACGAACAAATTTGTAAATGTTCACGAACACCCCCTGAAGTTTCATGAGACTCGCAACTTTAGCTTATACTCCGTAACTTTAATTCACACGAGCTTTCAAAGAATGACATTTAAACCCCTGATCTTTAACAGTCTTCATTAAACAGTAGTGTAACAACTCATTGATCTTCTGCATCACTCATTACACTATGAAAATCCTGTAGAAATTAAACGCTAATGAAAATTTACATTAGAAAAAAACTGATAAAAAAGGAAATTATAAATATTTTTGGGTTTTCTTTAAAACCGCAAAACTTTACACTGGACATAATGTGCGGGTTTGATCTCAGACTGACCTGGTTTTGCACACAAACGCACATGCGACTCGCGTTACTTACTGCTTCGACCCGTTTCTGGTAGATGACCGGTGCTCCACTCGTCACACAACCACGTCATCGTGATTATGATGGTCATCATAATTTTATACTTTGAGACGTCACATTGACGACATTATTCTTATTATATAGAAAATAGAACTTCTAAATTGAGTTTCATATACTTTTCTCTTGATAGTCGTTGTAGAAAATTCAAAAAGGATAAAATTAATCCAATATGAAATATGTAAACAAGTTAGGCAAATTCCTTCACATTTACTTTGAGAATATAAAAAAAGTTGCAGTCTCTATTAACCCTCAATTATTTGTTAAAATAGTTGGTAGACAATAATTACTAATATTTTAATCTTCATAGAGTCTTAATCCTTTATATTTTTTAACGAAACAATACCGACGACTTTTGGATCCATAAGACTGTTCGGCTTTAAAACCCCCTGCACGTTGGGAACGGGGCTTCAAAGCCATGCTCCATAACGTCCCGCTATGGTTTAGAGCCCATTTGCTGCCACAATAAATATACACATATATACACACACATATACATATACATATACATATACATATACATATACATATACATATACATATACATATACATACACATAGAGGTTCACAAATCGGTTTTTTTTAAAAAACCGGTTCGGTTATTAACCGGACCGGTTTTTTTTTGCCCGGAAAAAAACCGGTTCGGTTAATAACCGGACCGGTTAATAACCGGTTTTTGTATGTCAAAACCCTAACCGGTCTAACCGGTTAGGACCGGTTTAGAAACCGGTTAGAACCGGTTAATAACCGGTTAACCGGTTTTTTTTTTAAAATAACCGGTTAATAACCGGTTTTTTTCATAATAACCGGTTTTAAAAAAACAGGTTTTTCCATTAACCGGTTCGTTAACCGGTTTTGGATCTAAAACTTGTAACCGAAATACGAACCGGCGGTTTGTAAACCAGTCAAACCGGTTTTTAAAAAACCGGTTTTCGTAAAAACCGGTTTCCGGTTTAAACCGGCAAACCGGTTCCCCAACCGGTTTTTTTGACCATCTCTACATACACATATACATATACATATATATAGATATATGTATGTATGTGTGTAAGAGAGATAGGGGGAGTAAAAAGCATGATGGCGCCGGTCTCCACATTACCGCCCAGCTCCAATATATCCTAAAATTCCCATTATACCCCGGATAGCCCAAATCATCACCAAGTTGACCATTCTCTCTTTGTTCACCCATATTCTCAAAATATATACATGGAGTGGCAATAAATGACACAACCTGAAACATTACACAGATGACACAAAATAATCAGGCTTTTGGTTCACTAAGGTAAGATGCACAAACGCACTACCTGAACACAACATGTTTAATAGGTGAATGGACCCTTAACCCAAATAAGTTTCAGTCTTAAAAAAATTCATATTTAAAGTTTAGATGGGGTTATTTAATATTAGTTAACAAAGTTTAGATGGGGTTATTTAATATTAGTTAACATTTAAATTTTGATCCGGAATAATTTTTAAGTAGAAAAGATATGTAAAGAAACCGGTGATCAACTACATTTTATTCTTAACATGAAAACGGTGAGAACATTAGGTTTATTTTTATAAGTGTTTGCTGTTATTTTTTGTTGTGTATTTGCTAATTTTCGATTATGAGACGTTATAAGTATTTGCTTATTTATATTTTGTTGTTATTATTAGATGTTTTCTTTTGCTGTTATAAGTATTTGTTGGTATATGTTGTTATTATTTTGTTCTTGATTTTGATTCTTTTGTTGTAATTTTTAGGTTCTTTTCTTTGTTCTTATAAGTCATTGTTTATGTAGATTGGTATTGTTTCTTACGTTCACATTTTTAAAATAAATTGCCATTATTTCCTACGTACTCATGTTAAGATCAAAATGTACATAAACCTTCCCCTATCAATGTGTCTAATAGTATTAAAAAGTAATATGATTTAGAAGATTTCACCGTTTAAACAAATTCTAAGGTATGTTTTGCTAGTTTGAAATAAATAATAATAATTATTATTATAAATTGCCCATTACCATGACTAGTTACCTAATAACACAAGAAATCAACTGTAAATAAACTACCCACTTACCGATGGACGAAAACTAATTTTGTTGATCATGCAGCATGCACGAACATTCCATAGCTGGGTGTTCTGAGCAGCAGTGATTTACATTGGTTTGTGATGAACACATAACCAAACCCTCGAGACCTTATTTCGGTATATATTCTGTCTATTACATTGCTGATGTCTTCATCGCTTCTGAGTTATGCCCAAAAGTAGTCTGGATCATTCTTGCCATTGATCATACTTTCGGATACCTCAGCCATGTTAAAGTGTATGTTTTTTCTTTCGTTTTGAAACACTGTATTGCTGCGGTGTGTAATGTGTTGGGCGGTTTAGTTAATATTTTGCTGCTTGAAAATGATAAATCTTTCGAAATTGTTTTAAGATGGTTATGTTAAAAGGAAAAAGAAAAAAAATATTAAGTGCTGATTAAAGGTTGAATAAAAAGAAATTGATAAAAAGGAAGTTAAATACAAAAAAAGAAAATTTAAACAATATTAAAGGGGTGAAATGAGTCACCTAGCCTGACGTCGCTTACTGATTCGACCTGTTTCTCCTAGATGATCCGTGTTTAACCCCTCACGAGACCCGTCACTTGTTTTTTTTCCTTGTGATTATGATGTCAATTGATTCATACTTTGGAATGTCACATCGATGATATGATTCTCAATAGAAAATAAAACAATGAAAGTGAGCTTTCTATATTGATGCTTGGCGAAGAAAATTCAATAATAAGATAAAATTAATCTAATGTGAAATGTTGAAACTAGTTGGGCTATTTCCTTGGCATTTACTTTGACAAGTATAATTATTTTCCTTTTATTGTCTTGATAATAAAATAGTTGGTAGACAATAATTAGTAATATTTTAATCTTCATGCTGTCGTAATCCTTTATTTTTTTTAAGAAAACAACACGTAAGACTTTATTTTTTTGTTGATTAAAATAAAAAAAAAAAAAAAAAAGCTTTAGCATTATTTGAAGGTAACATGAAGTTTCGGTATGACTATTTTTTGATGGAGGGAAGATCCAAATGTTATATATGCGTGTGTGTGACATCTCAGTTTCTCAATACAACTAATTCAATACACTGATTAATGGCATCTTCATCGTCCTCTTCTCACTTAACTTCTGCCTCTTTTTCGCAATCATGGAAGCCTGAGGTGTTTATAAGTTTTAGAGGAGAAGACACCCGTAAGGGCTTTGTGGATCATCTCTACGAGGCTCTTGTACGACAAGGAATCCAAACATACAAGGATGACGAAACATTTCCTCGAGGTGCGACAATCGGTCCGGCACTCTTCAAGGCAATCCAAGAATCACGGATTGCAGTTATTATATTCTCTGAAAACTATGCAGACTCTTCTTGGTGCTTGGACGAGCTTGCACATATTGTAGAGTGCATGGAAAATACAGGGCAGATCGTTATGCCCGTATTTTATGATGTCGATCCATCGGAGGTGAGAAATCAAAATGGGAAATACGGGGAAGCATTTGACAAATATGAGCGTGAGAAGAATAAGCACAAAGTTGACTCATGGAGAGAAGCTTTGAAAAAGGCCGGCAACCTTTCTGGATGGGTCCTAAAGGACTTTGCGAGCGGGTAATTTTCTTCTCCTTGTTCTAAAAGAAACCTTTTATAATTGATATGTTTGTATTCTATCACTCGATTGTACTTGTAACTAGAGGTGTAAATTCAACTCTCATTGTGTATAATTGGATCTGTGTGAGACTTATAGTTATTCTTTTCAGTTCGTCAAATTTCAAACTAAAAGGTCGAGGTAAAACTACAAATAAAAAGGGTTAATTGAGTTGAAAATCATCTACAAGTATCTAAATGCATAAAAACTCATAACACCATTTTATTAAACATAAACCTAGGAACGTACATGTGTGTGTTAGTGGGGTTCGGGTTAATAGGGTATTTTACATTTGCAAATGTATTTTATGTTCACAAAAGTAACGATGCCCGAATTGGATTACAATTCGGTTATTCAGGTTTCAGGTATGGTCCAGTCTAGCCAAGTTCAGTAACAACACACAATGTAAATTAAACATACAACTACCAGCCTTTTCCCAAATCTTTGTAAATTAAACATACAACTTACTATCTCCTAAATTTTCAACCAAATTTTATGACTTATGTTTTGTTACTCGGTTTTCCTTTCTAATGTTAACCCAACCTGCAGCCTGCCCCAATAAGTTGATCATATGACCCGTCAATGGTGGCTTTTTGCTTTTCATGTTGAATGAATTAGACATAAATAGTCTTCAGGCAAAAATATAACTATTCGTTATATAATATGTATTTCCTTATGTATCAATTGTGCAGGCGTGAAGCAATATGCATTAAGGACATTGTTGCAACAATTTCCAGAAGGTTACCTCCCCAACATACAAATGTTAATAAAAATCTCATTGGTATAGAGACTCGCTTGCAAGATTTAAAATCAAAGTTAGATATTGGGTCAGGTGGTGTGCGCATGGTTGGAATAAGGGGGGTTGGGGGCGGCGGTAAGACTACTCTCGCATCTGCTGCTTATATGGAAATCTCTCACCACTTTGAAGCTTGTTGTTTGCTTGAAAATATTCGTGACGAATCAAGCAAGAATGGTTTGACAAAGTTGCAAGAAAGGTTTCTATCTCTAGTTACGAAAACAAATGAGGTGATAGGGAGTGAGATTGAAGGAATAAACATGATAAAAAGAAAGTTATGTTGCAAAAGTATTTTAGTTGTTCTCGATGATGTTAATGAACACAAGCAACTTGAGGCGTTAGCAGGTTCACATGATTGGTTCGGTGAGGGCAGTCGTATAATAATCACCACCAGAGATAAGCATTTGCTAAACATCAACGAAGTGACAATCTATGAAGTGAGTTTGTTATCAGATAACGAGGCTATCAAGCTCTTCAGTAGACATGCATTTAAGAAAGATGAACCCGTAGAAGATTACAAGACGCTCTCACAAGAAGTAGTGTCTTATGCCAGTAAGCTCCCATTAGCACTTAAAATTCTAGGTTCATTTATGTATGACAAAGACAAGGATGAGTGGAAGAGTACCTTGGCCAAGCTAAAATGCATCCCAGAAGTTGACGTGATGGAAATACTCAAAATAAGTTATGATGAGCTTAAACATGACGAGAAAGAGTTATTCTTAGATATTGCATGTGCCATGAGGGGATGGAGGGTAGATGAAGCAGTGAGAGTGCTTGATGCTTGTGGATTTCACACTTGTATAGGGGTAAGGGTGTTGGAACACAAGTCTCTCATAAAAGTTTCAGATGGAATAATTGACATGCATGACTTGATAGAAGAAATGTCCCACTACATTGTTAGAGGGAAATACCGTGGTAATCTTGAAAAACAGAGCAGAATTTGGAAGGAGGAAGATATTGTTAACATAATGGGGGTAGTTGCATTGTCAATGGTAATATTAACTTTGCAAAACTTTAATTTATACATGTGTATCAGATGGCATTTGTCTATACTCTATAGTGCTACTAACACAATGTGGTTCCCTTCATTAATTAGATTAACACAGAATACTGAAGTATTAGCCTTGCGAGGTTATTCAATGAACTTACGAATGAACCGTCAACATCATTCTAATGTTATTGCAAAAATGAAGAAACTTCGATGGATTTATTGGGAACGCTATCCGGCATCTTCATTCCCATTAAACTTTCAGCCAGGAAACCTTGGTTGTCTAAAGTTGCACTTTAGCCGACTAGAACAACTCTGGGAAGGGTTTAAGGTACGTAATTCTATTTTATTAAATACATTATATATTTAGCAATCAATGTTTTTCTACTTGTTTCTTTCTCTTGCATTTGTAAATCTGATCTCATTTCAAGTTTTGATTAATATTAGAAAGCGGGTCAGGTCGGGCATGTTCGGGTCACAGGTCAAACAAGTCAATTACAGAAAAAGGTTGTTTTGGTTTAGGTCAGAACCGGTTGTTTTTGTTTTGTTTTTTTTTTTTTCTAATTCACTACACAAAGGGTGAATCAGTTGCTTATAATTTCATTTGTATAATTAAGCTGACAGTTTTCAGGTTCAAGCCCGTAGTTGGCGGGCAGGTGTTTGATGTCGGGGTGTGCATGCACCAGAACCCTCACGGGTTCGACATCGCGTTACACGTGTATCGGAACCGACGTCGTGTTATGCACGTAGTGTCACTGCTTCCACGACCGATGGTTGGTTGTGCACGTACCACCATCCAGTTACGCGATTACCGGCACTGGTTATGCGTCCGATGATGTGTTACCCATGTATTGTTGCCGGATTATGCACGTACTAGCACCGGTTACGCATCCAATGCCGTGTTACGTGCGTACCGACATCGTATGTGCTCCCGATGCTATGTTATGCACATGCCTACACTAGGTTATGGGCATACACAGGCCCGGCTCCGAGAATTCGAAAAAGAAATTGGGCCAAAGGTGAAATTTTTTTGGGCCTTTAGCAAAAGGAACATTTTTTTTTTGTTTAAACAATTTAATTCAAATGGGCTTACTTTATTATGATTTGAGTTGTGTAAAAAAATAAGCTTAAAATGTCTCAAATAAGATTAGAACCCACAACCTTTTGGTTAGACGTCATACCCATTATCACTAGACCATGATAGTGATCATATAATTGTGTTGAAATATTGAATATACATATATTTTTTATAAAAGTAGATATAACTTTTTGTTTAAAAAAAAAATTTCATGCCTAGCGGGGTGACGGGCCTGTGGCCGTCGACTACCCCGCCATACCCTATAGCCGGCTCTGGGCGTACCGCCACTGGTTTACGCGACCGATGTCGTTTTAAATCCGTACCAGCTTTCTGTTTCGCACGTAGCGGGACCGTTATACATTCTATGTTTGAGTTGCACATTTTAAGTGTGTGAATGAAAAGGTTATATGATATTAATAAATATACCAACCTATTTGACTTAAACGTATTTGTCTCCCTACTCTGCCAAGTTTAAAAATTCTTGATCTCCGTTGTTCAACTTTCCTAAAGAGGACGCCAGATTTTAAGGGCCTTCCATTGAATTTAGAGCACTGTATGCACTTAGAAGAGATTCATCCATCAATTGGCTATCATGAAAGACTTGTTTGGGTGAATATGAAAGAATGTAAAAAACTTAAATCATTTCCACCCATCATAAAGATGACAAAATCGGAGACTCTTGTGCTCTCTGGATGCCGTCGACTTGAAAAGTTTCCGGAAATACAAACGAACATGGATAGCTTTATATACCTTCATTTGGATAAAACTATCATAGAATTAGTTTCACCTTCAGTTGGACAATTTTGTACCAACCTTGTTTCTTTTGATTTAGAAAATTGTTTTAAACTAAAAAGAATGGAAGGCAACTTCCGTCTCCTAAAACGTTTGAAACATCTTAATATCTCTGGATGCATTCAACTTGAGAAATTTGCTGGGGATTTTTTTGGCGATGAATGTTGTTTAGAAGAGCTTCCTCAATCTCCACGGTTATCAAGAAAGTTGAAGCTAAGTGGGGCCAGTTTGGGAAATGGAGGCATGCCATATGATATGAGTGTGTTGGTTAACCTACAAGTACTAGACTTACGTTATAACAAATTTTCCAAATTACCATCCAGCCTCTCCCAAATCCCATATCTCAAGTTTGTCGACTTGTCAGGCTGTTGGAACCTTGTAACAGTTTCGAATCTCCCGTCAAGCATAGAAATCCTCGTAGCTGAATATTGTGAGTCACTTCAAATGGTAGGAGATTTATCGAATTATAAATGGTTATGGAAAGTTTCCTTTAAGAGAAAGAATACGAATAAGTTGATTGGTGGTGAGAGATTAATACATTCTATGCTTCAGGTATAACTCTTATCTCGTTCTTGAATTTTTCAAGCCTTTTATAAATTATGAATTGTAATGATGATAATTGTGTTTCTCATAATTGAAATTTGCATGGCAGAGAAATGCAACTGAAGACCGCTTTACGAGTATATTGCTTCCAAATGCACATTCATATCTTCGTAAACAAATAAGAATGGCAACATTGAAACTTCCACACAATTGGTATAATGACTAGTGGATTTTTATTATCTTCTGATAGTTGCGTTAGCTATGGGTGGTGTGTAATATATATGAAGCTGGAGTGGTGGGTTATGTCATTCCAAGATTCTCAACCTGATGAGGAGTTTGATAATACCTCAGAATCTTATAATGAATATGGAGTGGTGGGTTATGTACCCTTTGCTTCATTGAGGCAGATCTCATGGTGGAATCCTACATGCACTCATATTACATTTCAGATTGACGGCATGTGTAATCCAAAAGTAGGACCTGTTCCTAGAAAAAGTGAATCAAGGGAAACACCGATACACTACTTAGAGTGTTGGGAGGAGGATGTACATGTAAAGACATTTGACATCAAAGATACTCCAATGCCCTCTCGAACTGATATTTTATGGTCACTTTCATATGGTGATAATAATAGATTAATTCTTCTAGCTATAAATCAAAGGAATGTATTTCCTGTCCAACACACCATTTTAATATGCAGTTTCCTGCAGATTAAGTGTGTGATGATTTAGCCTCAATGAAAAAAAATCACACTTTTTAACTTTTGTTTTGCCAGATTAACTATGAAGAGTATGCCATCATAAATCCATTTCAAAGCATGGCTTATTCCTTCCAAACAGTTTTAAAGCCTCATCATCTCCATGATGATCATTGTTGGGTTAATCGAGTTGTTCACGGGTCGCGAGTCGAGGTCAATGGTTCACAAGTCAAAATCACATGTATTGTACGTGAGTTGTGAAGATGAATCAGTAAACAATTTGACCAAGTTTTTCGGAAGAACAAATATTTTATTAGTTTTATTATTCCCACATTTGTTACTTGTAGGTGATGTACGAAAATGTATCTATGAAAATTACGATTCACAACTAAGCTTTAAATTAAAATGGAATATCCTAACTAAAGTTTACACAACCGGCAAGTGTACCGATCGTATGTAGTAAAAACTCATGAAGTCCGAGTATCGAACACAAAGACACGTGAGGTGGCTCAATTACTAACCCTACTCAAGTCATGCCTAAATAATATATTTGTTAACTTATATATCTAAACTAACTTAACTTAACTAAAGGTGAAACTTAACGAAACTAACTGGAAACTTAATGAGATATAACGATAATAAGAAAACGAATCACCTAGGTAAGATGACTTAACAGGTGTAGGATGGCTTAGGTGCTAACAAGTGTTTGAAACCAGCGTCTAAAGATGAATTAAGATAGATGATGTAATCAAGGCAACTGGGTCCCTACGGTCAGTTTTACCAGAAAACGTACTGTAACAACTTCTATTTAGCTTTTAATTTACGGTTGTTTATTTACGTACCCTAATGATTTATTACATGGTCCGTATCAAAATCACAATCCTCACTAAGGCTCGAGCTAATTACAAACCTATGAAGATAGGGGTAATTCAATATTAAGGATAAAATAACTCAACTTACAAACTAACCTGGTCGATAGCTAGAAAACTGCACGTGGTCTCGCAACGGGTAACTAAATCAACTAAAGCAGAGAGATAAACTAACCCCTAAGGTTTTGGTCCAAATCAAAGAGGATGATCCCTACTGACCTAAATGATTCAAGAAACATAAACCCTAATGGCACGCGTCTACCACAATCAATCAACACACTCAGTATTAACCGAACTAGCAATTAACGACTACACGAAACAAATTCATGCAATAATCAACTACTCGGGGCTCATGCAACCTAAAATACATCTAATGGCAGCAAGGTTCATGGAATAATATCACAAATTATAAACTTTACAATAACTAAACAATCAAACACAATATTAGCACCCGAAAAGTGATAAATCATACGTTAAACATCAAACCTAGGTGATTCAAACAAGTTTAGCCAAGCATAATGTATGAAAAGCAGATAAAATAGATAAATATGATAAACATGTTCATTAGAATCTGATTACAACTTGTTTGAATGTCTAAAACTCAAAAACGAACTCACAATCGTTAAAATACTCAAAACCGACAACCAGGTGATGAAATAACGAACCGGCTGCTCCTCCCTCTTGGTATTTCGTTTGGAACAGGTCTTGGATGGCTGGAATGAAGTCTATTTTCGTTCATAGGGTTTAGGGTTTTTAAATATATCCTTAAACACCATTTTCTAATATAAAATAGGTTAAAACAAGCCCACAAGGCCCACTAGAAGACAAAATAGACGTGGTAGCTGATTCTTGAACATTCTTGGCAGCCTTTTGGGACATGTGGGACGTCGCATAGCGCGGGCATGGATGCCTCACCTGGTCGCGTAGCGCGGCTAGGTCCTCCTGGGTGCTCGTTTCTGACTCGTTTATCTTCAAACGCGCATACCGGCTTCATCCGAATCCCGTTTGAGCTGATTCTTTCTTCATTAAACTTGTTTTTCTATCTATCTTCAACATGGGACCTATCATATACATAAACATTTAATTTCATGCAAGAACTAGTTATATTCGTTAACGGTTTACGCACAAAACAACACAAAAACGGGATAAAACGCTATGTGTTTTGTAACACATCAGTAGGCTATTAATATGTAATTGTTGAATCCTTGATTCCATCCACTCGTTCAACATTTGTCCTAATTCCATCACATCCAAATGTGACGAACGAAAATTATTAGAATTTAATGAATTGTTGGATTGATGAGAGTGAGGAGTCGAAGAGAGAACCGGCCCGCTACATCAAGATTGATTCCCGGACCGCCACCTGGCATTGACAACGACCGTTTAAATGGTAACGGGTTCGGTTCGTAAAACCCGTGCCGAATCCGGTCCTGCATTGAGAGGTTCCGTTCAAGCTGACTCAAATCTGAAGACCCGAGTCCAGGTGAGTTGACTCGGTGAAACCAGTCGGAACCGAGTTGTCTTTCTTCTTCCATTTCAGCCCTCTGCATCAACGCCAGCTGTCTCAACTGCTCGCGTTGTAGCAACTGGTGTTCTAATGATGAGACTTGTCCGTGTTTAAACAATAATGAAACCTTCTAGTGTTCTTTTATTATTAGTATATGTATTTTGGCTTTTATATAAATTTAACAGGTTTATGTGAAATTTAGTCCCCTCTTCTTCCTTTTCACCGTGTCATGTGGGGAAGGTGATTTTATCATTCTTATGTTATAAAATTTGAATAACATAATATTTGAATATGTACATTTTATTATATTATGCAGTGATTTCCCTTTTGTGGTTGAAGAATGGGGTTTAAAAGGAAGCAAAAGAAGCGGTGTCTGAAATTGCTAGTCAAGTGCCGATATCGTCTTCTGATTTGGAGTGGATCATGGGGAGGACTGCTATGCAGCTATTCAAAGGACAATGGACCGCTTCTTGACTTTTAACACCCGCCCATCCAACCATACTGGTAGGCCTTGATGCGTTGCTGTTTGCTAGAAATATGCATTTTGCTTTTCAACCTGTTCTTTTATAAGATTTAATTGATGTAAACGAAATTGTTAATGCAGGTAAGAAAAATTAGAGACGAGGTTACAAGGATTGCACACACAAACCATGACTAAGTTGCCTACTAACACATGAAATCAACTGTAATTAAACTAATAAGTTACTAACTAATTGATTTAAAGAAAACCACCTCGAGACCTTATTGCGTTATTCTGTTGATTACATGTGCTGATGTCTTTATCGCTTCTGACAAAAGCGGTCCGGAACATTCTTGTCACATGTATGTTCTTCCTTTCTTTCTTTTTGAAACACCATGTTGTTGCGGTGTATTGGGTGAATTAGTCGTGTTGGCCCGGATCACAAAAATTATTGATGAACGGGAGATATGAACAAAACTTTGTTCGACACTTTTTATTAATGAAAAGAAACTTAACAAACGCATTCTAAAATATTCACCATATAAATAGACTTTTTGACTCAACTCTAACTTAGCCTCAAGATAAATAAACTACTAAATTAAATTATCAAATACTAGATCATACCATAAACCAAAGACAATATTAAAATAAAACTTGACACATTAACCCCTTCAACTTTCCCTGTCACCAGTTTCAGGATTAACTTCCAATAAGTTGCCTTTTAAATTTTTGCTGTTTCAAAATAAAAATTCTATAGGAAATGTTTTAAGAAGGTTATTTGAACAAGAAAAAGAAAAAAAAAACTAAAAAGCTAATTAAAGTTTGAATAACAAGAAAAGAGGTAGACTTGGTCACTCGGCATGATCCAACTTTAGAAGTGGCCAATGAATCCGATTCTACACCCCCACCCTTCGGAACAGGTTCCTACCCGGTTCCTTAAAAAAGCCGGGTTGACCACCTCTACCCGACTTCCCACACAATACCTGCATCGACATGTTTCTCCTAGATGACCCGCGTTCCACTCCTCACATGACCCATCATTTTCTTTTTTAAGTTTGGCAATTTCCTTCACATTTACGTTGATGATTATACTTGTTTTACATTTACTTTGTCTTGATAGCTAGTCAACAAAATATAAAGAAAGATTAAGCCTGCAATGTGAAAGGTCAGAGCCTCAGTAATTTGAGCTACTTGATAAAATAGTTGGTAGAAAATGTATTAGCATTATTTTAATCCCTCGAGTCAACAATAATTAGTAATATTTTAATCTTCATGATGACTTAATCCTATATATATACACACACACACTAGCTTATAAACTTATGTATTACACATGATTTGTCAAATAATAAAAATAAATAAGGTTTATTATTTGTAAGATAGGAACAAAATTAAATGTAAAAAAGAAATAACATATATAGTAAAAAAAATAAGAAGTCTAGAAACTCAAATTCACAAATTCAAAAAAATCTTATTATATACAACATTTGCCAAATTGTTTCGACCCATTACCTATTAATAGCTATGATGAATAAGATGAGATATTAGAGAATTAGAAGGGTAATTATAACTCACCTTGTTAAAGTTGTTTTAACCCATGACCAATGGATAGCTAAAATAAATAGAGTGAGAAATTAGAGAACTATAAAGGAAATTATAACTCATTTGAGTCATTTGCAAAAAAATATTTTAACCCATGAATAGCTAGGATGAATGAAATTAGATATTAGAGAACTAGATAAGTGGGATGAATGAGAACACTTTTTTTCAAATGGTTTTGCATCATAACCTATGGATAAGTGGGATGAATGAGAACAAAGTTTAGACCAAGAATGAATATGAGACTGTCACGTTATTTCCTTTTATTAGTATAGTTAGAGTTAGATTATATGACACGTCTCAACCTCTCAAGACCACATGTCTCCTTTCTCGAGGCTTTGTTGTTTGCTAGCAATAAGCATTTCGCTTTTCAACTTTATCCAAGTTGTTCTATTATAGATTTGATGTAAACGAAGTTGTTAATGTGGGTAAGGAAAAATAGAGAAGAGGTCGCAAGGATTGCAAGCGCAAACTAATTGTATGTACTTGACCAGCTAAACCATGACTAAGTTACCCACTAACACATGAAATCAATGTAAATAAACTACCAATAGCCGAAATCGGTTACATATGAAGATACATCCTCAAGACCTTATTGTGTTATTCTGTCAGTTACATATGCTGATCGCTTCTGCCCAAAAGTGGTTTGGAACATTAATGCAATGTGTATATTCTTTCTTTCTTTTTGAAACATCGTGTTGCTGCGGTGTGTTGGGCGGGTTAGCTGCCTTTCAAATTTTTGCTGTTTCAGTATGAAAATTCTATATACACTGTTTTAAGAAGGTTATTTGAAAAGGAAAAAGGAAATTTGAAAATAGACACCATACCAAAGACTAAAGAGGTGGACCGGGTCACCCAGCTTCCCACACAAACCAAACAGTCACACACACACACACCCCGCGTGACTCGCGTCCTTTACTGTTTCAACGCGTTAATCTAATGTGAAATGTTGAATATGGTTAGGCAGTCTACTTCACATTCTCCGTTTACTTTTGTCTTGATAGATGCCTGTCAACAAAACATATAAACAAAATCAAGCAAAATAACACTGGAGACTTAATTTAGCATTATTTGAAGGTATTATGAAGTTTCCTTTGTTTGATTTTTCTTGACAGAGTGAATATCTTAGATATTTAATACAGATCATCAATGACACATCACAACCACTTCTCTCATTTTGGATCAATGACACAACTCAGCCACTGAAATACTTAATTTACAAGATGAAACAAGTATAAATATTGGAGGGAATCCAATACACAAAGAACACAACTTCATTTGTTTGATCATCTCCTTCTATAACTCTAAAATCGTTTCTTGTGGCGTAATCCATAACTTGAAGAAGCATGTACTTTTCCACTACTCTTATACTACTCCTTGTAGTGGTGAATATTCTTGTTTATTATTTACACAAACTACAAGATAAATTTGATGACAATGGTCATGATCACAAAACTTCATCCTCTTTGTCGTCTTTGGATAAGCGGCACATGCACGAAAAAGACCATGGTGAGAGGAAGGATTCATCATCATCATCATCATCATCATCATCATCACTGTTCAAACAAAGGTTTGTTTTTCGTTTCCTTTATGGTTGGCTAGTTAGCCTTCGTAATCACTACTGGCCGGCTACGGTTTGCTTTATACTAATTCCAAACAAATAAAAAAGGACTCAACATCATCATATGAAACTATTATGAAGTTTCCGGCATGGCAGATTTCTCAAATATTTAATTTATCTAATAGATATCTCAAAACCACGCACATTTCTATTTTTCACCTGATTTCCACTTCTTTTATACTAATTCCAAATTAACAAATTCCATATACAGATCAATGGCATCTTCATTGTCCTCTTCTCAAATAATTCCTGCCTCAGTTTCTCAATCCTGGAAACATGAGGTGTTTCTAAGTTTTAGAGGAGAAGACACTCGTAAAGGCTTTGTGGATCATCTCTACACGGCTCTTGTACAACACGGAATCCAGACGTACAAGGATGACGAAACACTTCCTCGGGGTGAGAAAATCGGTCCAGCCCTCCTGAAGGCTATCCAAGAATCACGGATAGCAGTTATTGTATTCTCTGAAAATTATGCAGACTCTTCTTGGTGCTTAGACGAGCTTGCACATATTGTAGAGTGCATGGAAAACAAAGGGCAAATCGTTATGCCTGTATTTTATGACGTCGATGTGAGAAAACAAAATGGGAAATATGCTGAAGCATTTATCAAACATGAGCGTGACAAGCACAAAGTTGACTCATGGAGAGAAGCTCTTGTAAAGGCAGGCAACCTTTCTGGATGGGTCCCGAAGGACTTCGCAAACGGGTTAATATTTCCTGGTTAAAATAAAAACTTTTTAACAAAATGGGAAATATACTTAAGTATGTTTGCTTTCCATAACTTGATTCTACTTGTAATTACTAGAGGTGTCAGTTTCAACAAGCATTTGTGTATATAAATGGATTAGTTTGAGACGGTAAGATAGTTTTTTTTTTTTTTTTCAGTTTGTCTTGTCAGATTTAAAATTCAAAAGGCGGAGGTAAAAATAAAAAGGGTTAAATGAGTTGAAAAATCATCTACGAGTATCTAATGCATAAAAACTCACGAAACCATTTTATTTATAAAACCAAGTAACTACTACAATAGTTCTCATAATTAAATCTAATTAATTACGTAACACATTAACTGTTCATCAGATTTGAAGTAAATGAGAATAGGTGCTCACCCGAATCGGATTGCAGTTTGGTTATTCGGTCTCAGGTATCGTCTGGTCTGGCCGAGTTCAATTACAACACACATTGTAAACTAAACATACAACTACCAGTCTTTTCCCAAATCTTTGTAAATCAAACATACAACTTATCAATCTCCCAAAATTTCAACCAAATTCTTATGTTGAAGTTGAATCACATGCACTCAAGTACTCTCAGCCATTAATTCCCTTAACACCTGCTTTTTATCTTGATTCACACATATTATGACTTATGATTTGTTACTCAGTGTTCCTTAGTAAAATTTACCAAACCTGCCTGCCCTATTAACTTAATGTTGGTATGTTGCTTCGACGAAGGTTTCATGATGATCGATTATAAACGCAGCAGTAATATAACAACACAATTGATATAGTGAATGGAACAAGAAACAATCTGATGTAAAGATAATATTATTAAACATAGAATACACGTACTTACAATACTTTACATCGACCTATTTATAGTTGTTGATGTGAACGGTTGATTAACTGTTTTTCATAACCGTTTACAATCAACTGCTTGACAACGTTTTTAACAGACATATGTAAACCTAAAATACATATTGACTGGGCTAACAAGCCCGTTACACATTAAACAAAAATATAGGCCTTTCAAACAAGTTCAGCCCATTTAACACATAAACTAAATACTTAGACCCAATAACAAACAAACGTAAATATATATTTTCCTTGAGCAGCTTCCAAATTGATTTGATCTTGATCAGGAGATTAACAATTACAACACTCCCCCTTAATCTCTTGATCATCTGCTGCTCTTTTTCCTTTGATATGATTAGCAAATGATTTCAAATGAGTCCGACTCATTTGAATCTTTCTCGGTTGCATCCTCAACAGCCTCGTCTTCAATATTTGTTGCAAAGTGGCTGGCTGACGGTCCAGATTGCTGGTAATATGTACTTCTCTTCTTAATAGGCAGGGCCTTTGATCTTCTCTTCATTGCTACTTGTTTCGCCTATGCTATTAACAAGTTCTTTCAAATCTTCGTCTTCAAAGTACCCTCTTTTGGTGATTGTTTGATTATACCATTCGAGTGTGTTTAAGTACTTGTAGTAGACCATTTGAATATCGCTACCTTGATCAATTCGAAAACCCAACTTGACTGTCAAATCAGTCCATTTTTGCCCCTGTGTAACCTTCCTAAAACCTCCAAGCATATGAACTTCCATATACAAATCAAGTATATTGACAATACACCATCTTCTAACTTAGGGGGGAAACTCTTTTCCCTTTTCATTTTGAAGGTTTTCTATGAACCATTTAACAAGATCCTTGAATTCGGTTTTAAGAAAGTTTCTATGCTTAAGGAACATATTGTGAACTTGTATCATATTCATGAACATGATACGTATGTCCCAGTTTACACCAATCCTGTTTCCCTCTTTTACGTCTTCCAAATAATCAAACATTATATCGGCCTCATGTTGATGGAATTTTAACAAACTTAGGGAACTAGCCTTTACAACTTCTTTATCTTTTCCGACCTCTAAAATCCCTGAATTCCCACTTTTATCAACATTTGAGATTTCTTTAAAAGTCTTTAAAAGAACACATGTAGGCCCATCAAAAACTATATCAAATCCTTGCAACATCAATTGTTCCTTACTAAAAATATTTTTTTGTTGATTTATGAACATATTGAATATGAGGAATCCTTTCTATCTTATCATCCACAAGAATTCCGGTCAACCCTAGCCCGTAAACAAACATCGGATTATTTTGATGATCCTTTTCCACTTTATATGTGGATTTAAAATCACAAAATTAAGTCAGCCTACTTGTTTGATGTTTCTTTATACTAGGGTTTACATACCAAATGTTATCCCAATTGCCATAGTCCGTCCCCTTAACAAGATAATCCATATCTTCTGGTTTTGAGGGAAAATAAACTTCGATAACTTACTTGGACATGCAAAAGCATAGTGACCAAAATTCTGGCAACGAAAACAACGAACTTCTGAAAGATTTTCCAGACTACTCGGTTCCATATCGTCTTTACCGCAAATCCGTGCACCATGGCCTTCGTTCCTTCTTCTGGGTGCATTTGCAAGACGATCTCGGTGGAATTTTGCCCGGTTTATATTTCTCTTCGCTGCCTGATGTTTAAAACGATTCTGTGATGAAACCCTAGGCAAATCTGCCTGCAACAATAACCGCGACAACACAGTCGATAAACGTCTCACCAGTGACGTCTTCCTGTCGTTGCTGAAACTCCCACTCGTACGGATCGATTCGAGCCCTTTGGCTCTGATACCACTGTTGGTATGTTGCTTCGATGAAGGTTTCATGATTATCGATTATAAACGCAACAGTAATATAACAACACAATTGATATAGTGAATGGAACAAGAAGCAATATGATGTAAAGATAATATTATTAAACATATAATACACGTACTTACAATACTTTACATCGACCTATTTATAGTTGTTGATGTGAACGGTTGATTAACTGTTTTTCATAACCGTTTACAATCAACTGCTTGACAACGTTTTTAACAGACATATGTAAACCTAAAATACATACTGACTGGGCTAACAGGCCCGTTACACATTAAACATAAATATAGGCCTTTCAAATAAGTTCAGCCCATTTAACACATAAACTAAATACTTAGACCCAATAACAAATAAACGTAAAAATATATTTTCCTTAAGCAGCTTCCAAATTGATTTGATCTTGATCAGGAGATTAACAATTCCAACACTTAAATCATATGAAACACATTGGTGGTGGCTTTGTTCTTTTCACACTGAATGAATTAGACATTAGTCTTCAGGAAAACATATAACTATTCGTTATATAATATGTATTTCCTTATGTATCAATTGTGCAGGCGTGAAGCAATATGCATTAAGGACATTGTTGCTACAATTTTCAGTAGGTTACCTCCCCTACATACAAATGTTAATAAAAATCTCATTGGAATGGAGACTCGCTTGCAAGATTTAAAGTCAAAGTTAGATATTGGGTCAGGTGGTGTGCGCATGGTTGGAATATGGGGGGTTGGGGGCGGCGGTAAGACTACTCTCGCATCTGCTGCTTATATGGAAATCTCTCACCACAAGAATGGATTGACAAAGTTGCAAGAAAAGTTTCTATCTCTAGTTATGAAAACAAAAGAGGTGATCGGAAGTGAGATTGAAGGAATAAACATGATAAAAAGAAAGTTATGTTGCAAAAGTATTTTAGTTGTTCTCGATGATGTTAATGAACACAGACAACTGGAGGCGTTAGCAGGTTCACATGATTGGTTCGGTGAGGGCAGTCGGATAATAATCACAACCAGGGATGAGCATTTGCTAACCCGGCAAGCCGACATGATATATGAAGTGAGTTTGTTATCACATGACGAGGCTCTCAAGCTTTTTAATGGACATGCATATCGGAAAGATAAATATGTAGAAGACTATGAGAAGCTTTCACATGATGTAGTTTCTTATGCCGGTGGGCTTCCATTAGCACTAGAGATTCTGGGTTCTTTTCTATACGACAAAGATAAAGAAGAGTGGATGAGTGTCTTGGCCAAGTTAAAACACATCCCATATCCTGAGATCACAAACAGACTCAAAATAAGTTATGATGGACTTGAATCTCACGAGAAACAGTTATTCTTAGATATTGCATGTTTCTGTAGGGGAGTGAAGATAGATGAGGTAATGACGGTGCTTAATACTTGCAATGTTGAGCCCCGCATAGGGATAAAGGTGTTGGCACAGAAGTCTCTTATAAAAGTTTCAAATGGAATATTTGATATGCATGACTTGGTAGAAGAAATGGCTCACTACATTGTTAGAGGGGAATACCCTAATAATCCTGAAAAGCATAGCAGAATTTGGAAGAAGGAAGATATTGTTAACTTATTTGATACGGGGGAAGTTGCATCGACAATGGTAAAATTAACTTTGCAAAAAATTACTTTATATATGTCTATATAATGACATTTGTCTATATTGTTACTAACACAACGTGGTTTCATAATTAAATTAACACATGAAACTGAAGTAATAGCTATACGACATCATTTTATTGAGTTTATCCCCAGGCAACTTAACTTCCAAATGCAAGGTTTTGACAACCGTCAACAAAATTTTAATTTTAATGTTATTGCAAAAATGAAGAAACTTCGGTGGATTGATTGGAGAAAATATCAGGCATCTTCATTCCCATCAAATTTTCAGCCAAGAAACCTTGGTTGTCTAATGTTGCACTTTAGCCGACTAGAACAACTCTGGGAAGGGTATAAGGTACGTAATTCTATTTTAATAAATACTTTATATATTGTGCAATCAATTTTTTTCTATTTGTTTCTTTCCCTTGCAGTTGTTAATCTGATCTCATTTTAAGTTTTGATTAATACTACAAAAAGAGTCAGGTCGGGCATGTTCGGGTCACAGGTCAAACAAGTCAATTAAAGAAAAAGGTTGTTCTGGTCGGAATCGGTTGTTTTTTTTTGTTTTTTGTTGCTAATTCACTACAAAGAGTGAATCAGTTGCTTTTAATTTCATTTGTATAACTAAGCTGATAGTTTTCAGGTTCAGGCCTCAGTTTTTTATACGGTCCACAAAACCATTTTAATTTGTTAATGGGTAAAACTGGATTTTTGAGAAGTGCAAATTGTAGGTCCAATCGCTAGTTATGTGTATTCTGGTGTTGGTTTCACGTCCGATTCCGGATTAAGCGCGTACCCGAAACGGTTACGCCCGCACGGGCAACGATTACGCGTCTGATTTCGGATTATGCGGGTAACGACATTGGTAGGTGTTCGATGTTGGAAAGTGCACGCACCAGCATCGTTCGCGCGTTCGACATCATGTTACACGTGTGTCGGAACCGACGTCGTGTTCTGAGCGTACTGCCATCCGGTTAGGCGCGTACCAACCAGGTTATGCGTCTGATGGTGTGTTATGCATGTATTGTTGCCGGATTATGCACGTACTAGTACCAGTTACGGATTCGATGTCGTGTTACAGCGTACCGGCACCAATTATGCCATCTGGTTACGCACGTGCCAACACCAGCTTATGGGCGTACCGCCACGGGGTTATGCGACCGATGTCGGGTTGAATCCGTACCAGCTTTCTGTTTCGCATGTAGCGGACCTGTTACATGTCCAATGTCGCGTTACGCATTTTAAGTATGTGAATGAAAAAGTTCTATGATGTTAATAAATATACCAACCTATTTGACTTTAACGTATTTGTCTCACAACAGAGTCTGCCAAGTTTAAAAATTCTTGATCTCGGGTTTTCAGAGGATCTAAAGAGGACACCAGATTTTAAGGGCCTTCCATGTCTTGAAATATTGAATTTAGAGCACTGTACACTATTAGAAGAGATTCATCCATCGATTGGCTATCATGAAAGACTTGTTTGGGTGAATATGGGACAATGTTACAAACTTAAATCGTTTCCGCCCGTCATAAAGATGATTAAATTGGAGACTCTTGTGCTCTCTAATTGCTATCAACTTAAAAAGTTTCCGGAAATACAAACGAACATGGATAGCTTGATAAACCTTCATTTAGAGCATACTGATATAGAAATAATCCCCCCTTTCTGTTGGACAATTTTGTACCAACCTTGAATCTTTTGATTTAAAAAATTGTGTTAGACTAAAAAGAATGGAAGGTAACTTCCGTCTCCTAAAACGTTTGAAATATTTAAAGATCTCTGGATGTGTTAATCTTGAGGAATTGGCAGGGGATTTTTTTAGCGATGAATGTTGTTTAGAAGAGCTTCCATGGTTTTCAAGAGAGTTGAGGTTGGATCTAAGTTGGGGCAATTTGGGAGATGGAGACATGCCATATGATATGAGTCTATTTGTTAACCTACAAGTACTACACCTAAGATATAACAAGTTTTCAAAATTACATCCGAGCCTCTCCCAAATCCCCCGGCTCAAGTTTCTCAACTTGTCATGTTGTGAGAACCTTGTCGGATCTCCCATCAAGCATTCAAATTCTCATAGCAGAATATTGTGAGTCATTTCAAAGGGTAGGAGATTTATCAAATTGTAAATTGTTATGGAAAGTCTCCTTTATTAGAGAAAATAAGAATAAGTTGATTGGTGGTGAGAGTGTAATATATATTCTATGCTTCAGGTATAACTCTTATGTTATTGAATTTCAAGCCTTTATAAATTATAATTTGTAATAATGATAATTGTGTTCCTCATGACTGAAATTTACATGGCAGAGAAATGCAGTTGAAGACCGCTTTACGAGTATATTGCTTCCAAGTGCAAATTTATATTTTGATATAAACATTGCAACTTCCACACAATTGGTATAATGACTTCAGTGGATTTCTATTATCTGCTGATGGTTGCTATATGTTTTCGTGTAGCATGCAGGAGATGTTTTCCATGGATTACCAACCTGATCAGTGGGAGGAGTTTGATAAAAATCCAGAATCTTTTAATTTGTAACAAAATAAATATTAATCATTACTTATTTAAATATATATTGTTTATTTTAAATAAAGAAATTATTTTTTGTATTTCTAAACACTTTTAATAAAAAAAATAATTATTATAAATAAAAATCAATTATAAATTATATTTATTTAATAAAAAGTAATGAAGTTTGGTTTGCTAACAATGGTGAAAAGTTTGGTTTGGTTGGATTAGGTTGGTGGAAGAGATAGAAGTTAATTTTATAATGAAGATTGGGTTAAGTTGGTTTGTGAATGAGAATGGTCTTATAAACATATGATATGGAGGTAAAAGAGATAGTAACAAAATACTCATTAAAAGTTAAGTGAGTTAACTAAGACACATTAAAAACTAAATAATCTAATTGAAACAGATATAAAAGTTTAGTAACCCAATTTAAGAATAAAAATAGTTTGAATGACTTAATGAAAACAAATTTGAAATTTGGATGGTATTCAACAGTTAAAAGTGAGCTTCATGTATATTACTCATAAATCATGATAGATTGATGGCTTAGCGAAAGATTAGAGAACCCAATGTTTAGGTTGTGGTCCTTTTTTTTTTGTTTTTTCTTTAACAGCGAATTTCACAGTCTAGTTGACCGCAACTCTCAAGTCGGAAGCCCCAACCACCCCACTCGGACCAAGACTATGTTGTCTTAATCGGGCCCACGCCAGGGCCGAGGCATGACAGGGTAGTCGGCCACAGGCCCGACACCCCGCTAGGCCCGAAATTTTTTTTTTTTTTCAAAAAAAATATGTATTTTTATCAAAAACATGTGTATAATCAATGTTTCAACACAATTACATAACCAATAGCTTGGTCTAATGGTAAAGGGGTATGATATCTAACCAAAAGGTTGTGGTATCTAATCTTATTTGAGACAATTTTAAGCTTATTTTTATACAAAAGTTTTTTTACACAACTTAAATCATAATCAAATAAGCTCATTTATAATTAATTTGTTTAAACCAAACAAAATGTTTCTTTTACTTAAGGTCCAAAAAAAAGTTCGCCTTTGGCCCATAATTTTTTTCGTCTTTTTAGAGCCGGCCCTGGCCCACACTTGACATCTGAGTTTGGCTAGGCGTTCCCTGAGAAAATTTCCAGCCACCTGACAGATGTTGTACCCTTAAGAGCAAGTCCTCTGGAATAAATACACTGTAATACAAAACTCAGGACAACCTCTAAATTCGAACCTAAGACCTCAAGAAGGTTAGGTTCTTATTCTGGCCACTCCACCGAGATGGAATGGTTATGGGGACAGCGCTCATGATATAGATATTTTAATAATATTTTAATTTTCAAATAAAAGAAAATGGTATGTAACAAGACCAAACAATGAGTTTAAGCATTATATGGATGTGCATGCAACGGTTACTTCTCAAATATTTTATATATCTCAAAACCACATCTCTCTTTTTGTACCTGATTACCATTGCTTGCTTTTATACTAATTACAAACAAATTAAGTAAACACGTCAATGGCATCTTCATCGTCCTTTTATAACTCAGATTCCGCCTTTGTTTCTCAATTATGGAATCATGAGGTGTTTCTGAGTTTTAGAGGAGAAGACACCCGTAAAGGCTTTGTGGATCATCTCTACGAGGCACTTGCACAACAAGGAATCCAAACGTACAAGGATGACAAAACACTTGCTCGGGGTGAGTCAATCGGTCCAGCCCTCCTAAAGGCTATCCAAGAATCACGGATTACGGTTATTGTACTCTCTAAAAACTATGCAGACTCATCGTGGTGCTTGGATGAGCTTGCATATATTGTAGAGTGCATGGAAAACAAAGGGCAAATCGTTATGCCCGTATTTTATGACGTCGATCCATCAGATGGGAGAAAACAAAAAGGGAAATATGGAGAAGCATTCACCAAACATGAGCGTGACAATAAGCACACAAAGATACCACGTCACCTAGGGTTTCCAAATGCACACAAAGATACAACGTCAATCTGTGAGAAACCGCTATAATATATTTCTTTGTGTATTCAATAATGTTTGCATGTATCTTCTGCGATTGGGCATGAATTGTATGTTCTGTTCTTTGTTAAACCTTAGACAAGTGAATTAAGAACACCAAGAACGATATTGCATAAAACGTTTATGTGACTCTTTTCATTAATAAGAAACATGAAGTAAATACTTTCTACTCTACTATAAATAAACCTTTTGATGGGTTTATATAACACACACAATTGTAATCCTACTTAAACTAGGAAACATAATTAAACTACACTTCTAAACTTATATAGAACCCGTGGATGACTAATCCTATGCTAACTCAACTAGGACTTTCAAATTCGAAACAAATAGATAAGACTAATTATTATATTAAGTCTTCTCCAAGATGATAGGAACCTTCAAATGATCATTCTTACGTGGATGTGAGTGTGAGTGGGGTTCAGGTTACTCGGAAATTTTATGTTTGCAAATGGTATCTTATGTTTGTAAACGTGGTCCGGTCGGGTCAAGTTCCATTACAACACATTGTAAATTAAATATATAACTACCAGCCTATTCCCAAATCTCTGTATCGGGGTCTCCAAAAAACATATATAAGACCATCCTTTATGGTGGGGGGCTTCGAAGCCCCGTGCCACGTTAGCGCCACGTAAGCACCGAGGGCATCGAAGCCCCAACCCAAAGATGCCCCGCTATGGTTTAATGCCCCAAAGGCGCCCCTTATATATGTATATATATGTGTGTGTGTGTGTGTGAGAGAGAGAGAGAGAGAGAGAGAGAGAGAGAGAGAGAGATGGAGAGAGCTGCTGAAAGGGGCCCCACCAAAACTCAATCAACCGCGCCGGCCATTGCAACGACCGGATCTTCGTCGCCCCTTCCCCGTCCACGCCCCACGCCGGTGTTCGGCGCCCACAGCGGCAAAAAAAAAACCCCGAAGGGCACCCATAGCGTTGGGTCTAAGATAAACACGCATGCATGGTGCCGCAAGCATGCCAATTGGTCCACGTGGCGGTACTAGGCGATGTCACATCACCGACTAGAGTTTTCTTGTTCTTTTATTTTTTTATGTAATGTTATTATTATTATTAATTTTATGTTATATAAATGGGACTTACTCATTTATATTTATAATTTAATGCCGATACTATCAATACCAACTAAATTCGTGTTGGCCTGCAATAGTAATACGTGATTTTTTTTTCTTTTAAACTTTTGCTATGTTATTAATTTGGCTTATTCATTTATGTTTACGATTTAGTTCTTGTACCGTCGATACCGACCAAATCATTGGAGTTTGTTTATTTTGTTAGTTCATCACAACTATTGTGTTGCCTTTTTTTTAAATATGTTAGTATTCTTTTTATTTTAAATATGTTAGCTAGGTTGTTGTATTTGGGTGTGTGACATATTTATTTTTTGTTTAGTTTTTTTTAAATTCTTTTTTTTTGTTTAGTTTTTGGGTTACACAATGACGTTTACAAGTTAAAGTTGTGACCGTTGACACCAACCGAGTTCGTGTTGGTTCGTCAATGCAACGCTTTGTTTATCGTGAGCTTTGTTTTAGATATGTTGGTTTTGTTTTTTTTTTAATTTGTTGTATTTGAGCATTGAAGAATTTCTTTTTCACATTAGCCTCGGTG
Source organism: Bidens hawaiensis (assembly GCF_021521415.1). NCBI lineage: Eukaryota > Viridiplantae > Streptophyta > Magnoliopsida > Asterales > Asteraceae > Bidens > Bidens hawaiensis. The sequence goes on along the minus strand of NW_027494643.1, from coordinate 28,700 downwards.
TTGCAACCCAATATCAACCAAATTTGTGTCGCCACATTGCTGGTGAATTTTTCAATATATGTTAATTCTTTATATTTTGCATTTTACGAATTTATATTTTGGTTTAGCCTTGGTGTCAATATGTAGTCTACTTGTAAAACACGCACGGTACGATTTTATGTTTATTTTTTTGAGTTTATTGTCGTTATCGTTATGAACATAACCGAATAACCAATACTGGATTCACGTTGGTGCACCACCACAACACGGCAGGTTTCGGCACCTAGTCTTAATCAAACGCTAAGGTTGAAGCCGAACCATACTCAAGTCTCCGCTGTTAATTCCCCTAACCGCCTGCCCCTATTACTTCATCATATGAAACCCGTCGGTGGTGGCGTTTAGCTTTTAATATGAATTAGACATAAATAGTCACTAGGCAAACACATTATTATTCTTTGTATAATATATATTTCTTTATACATCATGCAGGCATGAAGCAAAATGTATTAAAGACATTGTTGCTACGATTTCCAGTAGGTTGTCTCCCCTAATTAAAAATGTTGATAAAGTCCTTGTTGGAATAGAGACTCGCTTGCATGATTTGACATCAAAGTTGGAAATTGGATCCTGTGGTGTGCGCATTGTGGGGATATGTGGGGTTGGGGGTGGGGGTAAGACTACCCTCGCATCTGCCGCGTATATAGAAATCTATCACCAATTCGAAGCTTGCTGTCTTCTTGAAAATATTCGTGAGGAATCAAACAAGCATGGTTTGACAAAGTTGCAAGAAAAGTTTTTATCACATGTTTTGAAAACAGATGTGGTGGTAGGGAGTGAGACGGAAGGAAGAAGCATGATAAAAAGAAAATTATGTCACAAAAGTGTATTAGTTGTTCTTGATGATGTTGATGATCGCAAACAACTAGACGTGTTAGCTGGATCACATAGCTGGTTTGGTGAGGGCAGTCGTATAATAGTCACAACCAGGGATGAGCATTTGCTTACTCGCCACGCAGACAAGATATATGAAGTGAGTTTGTTGTCACATGACGAGGCGATTACACACTTCAGTAGACACGCATATAGGAAAGATAAACCTGTAGAAGATTACGACATGCTTTCAAAAGAAGCAATTTCTTATGCTGGTGGGCTGCCGTTAGCACTAGAAATTTTAGGTTCTTTTCTATACGACAAAGACAATGATGAGTGGAAAAGTACCCTCGCCAAGCTAAAATGCATCCCAGATGATCAAGTGATGAAAACACTAAAAATAAGTTATGATGGGCTTAAACATGACGAGAAAGAGTTATTCTTAGATATTGCATGTTTCCTTAGGAGATCTCCAATAAATGAAACAATGATGGCGCTCAATGCTTGTAGTTTTTACCCTGGTATAGGGGTAAAGGTTTTGGCACAAAAGTTTCTCATAAAAGTTTCAAATGGAAAACTTGACATGCATGACTTGGTAGAAGAAATGGCCCGCTACATTGTTAGAGAGGGAAACCCTAATAATCCTGAATATATAGTAGAATTTGGAAGGAGGAGGATGTTGTTAACTTATGTGCTATGGGGGCAGCTCCGCCATTAATGGTTAAATTAACTTTGCAAAATTTTATTTGTATGTGTATCTAATGACGTTTCTCTATAATGTTACTGACATAAATTGGCGCTCTTCATTGTATAACATAGGAAACTGAAGTGTTAGCCTTACCAGATCCTGATCTCGAGGCGCTGTTGAATTCTTTGGTTTATGACTCAAGTAATGATAATGTGGAGGCGGTGATAAATTCTTTATTTTCTGAACCCAGTTATGACAATCATCAACCAAGTTACGATAACCATCGTCTTTCAAATATTATTGCAAATATGAAGAAATTTCGGTGGATTAAGTTTGAACGGTATCCCTTATCTTCATTCCGATCAAGTTTTCAGCCAAAGCTTGGTTGTTTAATGTTGAGATATAGCAATCTAACACAACTCTGGGAAGGGTATAAGGTAAGCAAATTTTCGTGTTTCACAAAATCATTATTATAAATTCTAATAAAAATGTGATAAGAATTATAAAACTATGAAGGCAAGTTGGATTTTAATAATCTCAACTTAATGTAGTTGGCCGATAATAGTCCCGACTTAGAAAATAGCTGTCACCGTTCCCAACTTTCACACCGTTTGTATCATTGGCCCGTTGAAAAAAACTTAATGACGTTAAATTTTTTCCAAATTTCAACTGATATTTTAGGGCTTTTGATCGGAATGAGGATACGAGTCGATTGATGTAAAACATACCTCAAAACGGTGGTCCAAACGACTAAAGGATGCTTCAATTCTGGTGTTTAAACTTTTAATTAACAAAAATCAAGCTGTTTGGAGCACTACTTCGAGTTAAGTTTTACATCAGTCGATTTGTATTCTCTTTCCGATCAAAAGCCATAAAACATCAATTTTAAATTTGCAAAAAAACTTAACGTCGTTAAGCTGTTTTTAAGGGAGATTCAATGAAAACAACGAGTGTGAAAGTTGGGTCCGGTGACAACTATTTTCTAAGTTGAGATTATTATCGGCTAACTGATTAAGTTTGAATTATTAAAATCCAATTTGCCAACTATGAAATCAACATTAAAAATGGGAATCAAGATAAGATTACTAAGGCTATGTGTTGTCGCTAAAGTTGGGCTGTAAATTCATGCAATAATATTGTGTCATATAGTGTTGACTAAATGTTGACTGACACTCGCTGAAGCCGCATGAGCCATTTGTGGTTCAGGCGAATGGTGGCTTCAGCGAGCGAATTATCTGATATATCTATTTATTTATTTAATTTTTTTTCTAAATTTGAAAACTAATAACTAATATTACATTATAATAAAAAAAATTAACAAATAATACTAGTCTAGTACAAGATCATCGGGACGTCTAGCCCACAAATGCTCAACCAAGTCATTACGAATGTTTTCGTGGACCTCGGTGTTCTTGAGATATGTGAGGTTTAGGAGTTTTTCATCATCGGTGATTGTCGATTGGTCGTGGAACGTCACCTTGGTAGTTTTGACCAATAACCATACCTTGGTCCTCAAGAATCATGTTATGAAGAATTATACAAGTGTAGACGACATCCATTATTTTCTCCCATGACCACATCCGTAGTGGCCTCGGAATCAAACGAAAATTTTTCTTTAGAACTCCGAATGCCCTTTCAATATCTTTTTGTGCCAATTCTTCCTTCTTCTCAATGTACTTTCGTTTGTTTTTAACCGGAGATGCATAAACTTGAAAAAGCGTCAACCATTCGTTGTAAATGTTATCAACCAAGTAGCAGTCATGCTTGAATTGAACTCCATTCCCATAAAATGATTGAGTTGGCTCAACCTCACAATAATGTCATCGAATATCGACGACTGTTTGATAACATTTATGTCGTTATTTGATCCAACAACACCAAAAAACACATGCCAGGACCAAAGATCTTGGGAGGCCACCGACTCAAGCATAATAGTGGAGCTAGGGTGATCACCCTGGTGGAACTGACCTCGCCAAGTCGTAGGACACATATCCCATCCAACATGCGTATAGTCAATGCTATCGAGCATTCCAGGGAAACTATGTTTTTCACCGTACACCTCGTATATGCGTTGGATATCATATAAAGTTGGTTTGCGCAAATATCTGCGTGAGTAAATCGATATGATCCCTATGTATAAACATGGTCAAGTAAGCCCCCGAAATATAACTAAACGAAACATATATGTAGAGAAAAAATAGAATACAACAATTGCTTAATGTACATTAGATACAAGAATACTTATATTCATGAACTCGATCCACAAAATCACATCACAAGATCTCGAAATCGTCAATACATATCCAAATATTCATTGGTTCGCTGAAATAAACAGTTTTGGATCGTTGATCGGTCATTGTTTTACTTTTTTTCACGAACACCGTTTTTGACCGTTAGGTTTTTTGCCGAGCGTTTTGAGCATTTTAGTATTTTTGCCTTTGAACGTTTTTATTTTTTGCATTTCAGCGTCTCGTGTACCTACGTACGTTAAGAAATTATTGTACAGTAACCTCACTCCATATATGCATATATGTTGACATTGATAGACAAAATGAAGTGAGTCTCGCGAACCTTTTTCAAACATTTCTAGTTATTCATCCATTGCGTCTGGCGAAATTTCATATGCTAGTTGACGAATAGCAACTTTACATTTTTGCATGGTCGTGAAACCGGGTCTACCTCTTGCATTTACTCTTTTTTGAAAAAAGGACACCGATCCGACAAATTATTTGATAAACACATAAATAGTTGTCTACTTATTCGAAACCGACGCCTAAAATGCAAAATGTTGTTCGTCATAAAGGGTATTGGGCTAAACTAGTGACGTACAGTTTCATTAGTGCCCACTCGATCACGAAGGGAAGAGATGATTGTCTTGTTAGTCTTTGTCGCCCTTGAAATCATTCAACCAATATGTTAACTGTTATTCTCCCGACTTTAAAAATAAGGTCGTCTTCCTCTTAAGAGTCAGACGAAGAAAAGAAAATCCATTGCATTTTTGGTTTATAATTAGGTGTATTGGAGAAAAATAAGTAGAATGGGTGAGTGTTTTTTTATAAAGGTTTTTTTGTTATTATGGGTTAATACAGAAAGTAAAAAAAAAAAAAGCCTCAAACGGTCAAATGGCACACACCCCCAAAATATCCCCTCTTAACGTTCACTTTAGCCACAGCGAGCCGGCTCGCGGCCGCTCGCTTGCGAGACCGGTTGCGGATGGTTGTTGTGGTGTTCGTGGCCGACATTACTCGCACCAGGCCACTTGCGCCTGTGCTGGCGGGCCACACAATAGTTATAACACTAAAAATGGGATAGGTTCCCAAGTAGCGATGAACAGATCTTAATCAACATCATAGAATACTTTAAATATTTTCTGTTTGTTTTTTTCTCTAGCACTTGTAATTTACTGATCTCATTTTCGTTTTTGATCATTCAAGATTGGTCACCAACCGTAAAGAATAATGTCAAAACATTTTCACTATCTTAGGAGATAAAGAGTATTGGACTCAAATGATTCATGACTAATAATAATAAATTTTTTCAACTTTTCTTTTATCAAATCTCCTTTTTGCGACAAAGGCAGCTTTTCATCGATCATGTTGCCATTCTTTTAGCTAACAAAGTAAGATGATATGGGTTTCATGTATAAAAGGCCCCAGCGCCTAACCCTCTATGCGCAACAAGGTAAGTGAACGGGGCATACAAAAATTCTATGGCATTAACTAGGGCAAATTACACGGAAGGTCCCTGCAGCATCTACATATCATGGTCCATTAAGTTTGACAGCGGTTATCGAAAGTTACTGTTTTTGTTAACAAAAAAAAGGTCCCCGCGATGAAATTACCCTTTGGTAAACAAATTATGTAACAACTGACAATAAATGTTGACTTTGTGCATAACTCAGATATCGATTGCAATTGAATTAAAATTCTGTAATCTAATTATCCGAATAAAGCTTCTTAATCAGTTTGAATTAAACAATCTAAAACTATTATTTCTTGACCAATTTAACATGATTTTTTGACTTAATTTTACATATTTGTTTTACAACAGCTTCTACCAAACTTAAAAATTCTTGATCTTGGGGGTTCAAGGGACCTAATCAGGACACCGGATTTTGAGGGCCTTCCACGTCTTGAAAGATTGATTTTAATGGAATGTGAAAATCTGGAAGAGATTCATCCATCAATTGGATATCTTGAAAGACTTGTTTTTGTTAGCATGTGCGGCTGTAAAAAACTTAAAACGTTTCCGCCCATCATACGAATGAAAAAATTGGAGATTCTTAACCTCTCTTGGTGCAGGGAACTTCAAATGTTTCCCGATATACAAATGCACATGGATAGCTTGGTAAACCTTAATTTGAATGGTAGTGGTATAGAAACAATCCCACATTCAGTTGGACAATTTTGTACCAACCTTGTTACTTTTGAATTAAATTACTGTAAAAATCTAAAAAGGATAGAGGGCAACTTCCGTCTCTTAAAATGTTTGAAATGTCTTAATCTCTCTAGTTGTCGGCGACTTGAGAAATTAAAAGGGGATTTTTTTTACGAGGAATGTAGTTTAGAAGAGCTTTCTTTATATGCGAGCCTGAAGCTTCCTCAATTTCCACGCCTTTTAAGAAAGTTGGATCTTAGTATGTGCAACTTGGGAGATGGAGACATTCCATCTGATATGAGTGGGTTATTAAACCTACAAGTACTACACCTAAAGGGAAACAATTTTTCACGCTTACATTCAAGTACCTCGACTTGTCATCCTGTGAGAGCCTTATAGAAGTGCCTGATCTCCCATCAAGCATAGCTATTCTCATAGCAGAATATTGTGAGTCGCTTCAAAGGGTAGGAGATTTATTAAATTGTAAATGGTTATGGAAAGTTTCCTTCTATAGAAATGAGAATAAGTTGATTGGTGGTGAAAGAGATTTATCAAGTTCTATGATTCAGGTATAACTCTTCTCTTATTTCCTCGATCGTAATTTAAATGAATATGTGACAGAGAAACGCAGTTGAAGATTGCTTGAGTATAGTGCTTCCACGTGTACATTTGTTGCATTCTTGCGAAGAATTAATCATGATCACGTTGCAACTTCCGCACACTTGGTATAATGACTGTATTGGATTCTTATTATGCGCTGATGGTTGCCATAACTTAGGGTACTGTAGAGTATATATAAAGCAGGAGATTTTGACCATGGATTCTCAACCCGATTATTGGGAAGAGTTTGATAAAAATCCAGAATCTTATAAGGAATGTAGACTAGTGGGTTATGTATCGTCTGCTTCATTGAGGCACACCTCATGGTGGAATCCTACATACACTACTATTACATTTCAGACCTATGGCATGTCTAATCCTAAAATAGGACTTGTTCCTGTGAAAAGTAAATCGAAGAAAAAACCAATAGATTGCTTGGAGCATTGGGAAGAGATTGGAGATGTAAAGACATTTCAGATCACAGATTATCCAAAGTCGTCGGAAATTGTGATTTCATGGAAGTGTATTGAAGTGAATCTTAAATAAATATAAACATAATATTTTTATATTTTCTCAAGCCACCAGTTTATTTTATTTGTAAACAAAGGTATCTCATGATTTTGACCTTGACCTGAATTCATGAATGTGGGTCTCACCAAACCAGATAGCCCTTAAACAGATTATAACATCTCGTTATATTAAAAATTAATCTTACCAAATATTTAACATGAAAATCCTATTATAGGGATATATACTAAAAATTAATATACGTTTTTTTAAAAAGATATTATTTATAATTAAAAAACAATTTCATAGTAAAAAAATAAACGGTCATGGATCTCACCAAACTCATATATCTTTAAATTGGGTTATAACATGTCATTTATATGTGAAACCATTTCAACATCAAACCCTAAATATATTATTAATTTTCTTACAATAAATAAATTAAAATAAAATATATATATATAAATATTAAGAAACGAATAGTATAAAACAAACCCCGCAATACGGGGGTAGTTATACAAAATAATCAAATGATTGGAAGGTTAGGAGTCTTTTACCCAATGTTTCGAAACCCGGACCGAACCGGCCCGGCCGGTCGGACCGGTCCGACGGGACCCGTGCTCACACTAGTCTGTTCATGGTATCTGACCGTTTTCTAAAACCCGACCGGTTTTGCTAGTTTGCGGTCGGACCGGACCCGGTGAACCGGTTAAAGCATTTTTTCAAATTTATTTTCTAGTTTTTAATGATAAAAAACATAAGGGATATTGGTTTCAAATACTCTAAACTTTGACCCATTGGTATATAACACTCCCAGCACTCCTAATTTTTAACATATTTTCTTCTGGCACTCCTGGAGTAACGAGACACTAACTTCGTTAGTGTTTGAGATAAAAAAAGTCATTTTTCAAAGTCACCACCGCCAGTTACAGCCATCAACCACCACTGTCACTGACAACCATTAATCACCCATTTTCTTTAATGTTTGCAATTGAGCTGGTATTTTAAAGTTACGGAGTAGACCAAACAAGTCATGAACAATAAAAATGGAAAGGACTTACAATTCCACAATCAAACACCATAAAACACATCACCTTCACAAATCAACAATACAACCCATCACCTTCTTCTTCTTCTTATATCTCTTGTTATCATCACCATATACCATAATACCTACTAAATTTCTCAATTCACACATATACCTCACAGTTCTATGGTGGTTCCATGACGTCACCACTTCACTGATTCTCCACACTGCTTCGATTGGATGGATACCATTGACTCTGAAATCCTATCTCTTTGAGCTTCATAGTTTTGATAAGTGGTTGTTACCTCAATGACGTCGTCTCAGTCTCAGTATGGTTGTTTCTGCTTCTGGTGCTAGTGCTTATAAGGATTCTCAGGTGCATACCTAATTGTATTATTATTCAAATTAAATTCTTTGACTGACTCATCCAATGAATTGTTTCTATCATACATACATTTAGATCTAGCTATTTATAATTGTGTGTGTGTGTTGGTGGTGTCAGTGGCGGTGGTGGTTGGTCGGTGTCGGCAGGGGAAGAGGGATGGTGGTGGGTGGAGTGGATGATGAAATATATAATAAACAAAATGTTGATTTTATACCTTGAACTTTAAAAAATAACATTTTTTACCCCAAACACTAACGAAGTTAGTGTCTCGTTACTCCGGGAGTGCCAAAAGAAAATATGTTAAAAGTAAGGAGTGTTGGGAAAAATCTCTGGCGCAACACGCTGTTTTAATCTACTTGTATTTGAATACCAAGTGTTTTATGAAATGCCTCATTGAAGTACAATCTATACCTTGGTTTTTATTAGTCCCAACTATCTTCTTTTGGTCACTGTCGGTCCGAACTAACGAATTGACTGCTGACCGGTGATGGTTGGGTAAAAGTCTTGTATATTATTATATTATTTGCTACTTTTAGTTTAAATGTTATGTGAACTTTGGTACCTCAAGCATGTTTATGTGTTTCAGGATATTTGACGTTAAGGACACTTAGTGGGAGGAATTACGGGCTTTGAACAAAGATGAAGAAGACTCATGATGATTGGCACGCTTTCCTATGCAAAATAAATGAAAAAATAAAGAATATTCTGTCAGACACCCATAGCGCGACACTAAGGGGTCTGATGGTGATGTCAGAGAAACTATAAGATCATCAGAAAACTGAGTCTTTAGCGCGGCGCTAAAGTCTCACCCCTGGATGTTAGCGTCGCGCTAACATCCTCCTAACGGGAAAATTAAACCTAAGTTTAATATATTGAGTTTTCAGCCCCCATTCGAGATAACCTTCATTCCATCAACCAATTAAAAGCCCTATGACGATTTTGCATCATCTCGAAGCCTCCATTTCGTCCGTTCATCGCATGCTTTCTTCCTCTCATCAAATAAGCGAATCCTTCGTGATGCCGATGTCAAGCTAAAACCATTGTATTCACTTTATGCTAGGGTTTTGTGTAAACTAACTTTGATCAGATTCTATATTTTGAATTAATATAAACTTGATTGAATGTCTTTAATCTTGTTTTACATTGATTGTTTAAACGGTTTTTTATTTTGATTATCAAACTTTGCATCACTTTTCTGGTTGTGTTCATCACATGTAGGGTTTGCACTTATGTTATTGAACCAATAATCTTTAGTCATTGCTTATAACTGATTTTCAAATTTAACCTGGTAATTGGGTAAAGCGGGGTTCAGTTGTGTCAACAATTCGGTTAGGGTATCGTTTGTCATCACAACCCAACTGTTTGGTTTAGTAATTACTGCGCAATTAATCTTATGAATCTGTGATTGGTCGGTCATTACATTACCTGAACCTAAAGTGAATCGCTTTCTCATTTGTTTACAGTTACTTAAAGTAATCGTGTTTTATTATATCATCTTTTCTAAACCGCTTGACATTGTCTGTCCACCTTAGTATAAGAATCAATTATTATGAACTTTACTTGCACTTTTCACTAATTCCTTGTGGAGACGATCTTACTTACCCATACTAGTTATAGGTATTTAAGTCTAAAATACTTGGTTTTTATTAGAGCACGACATCTATGTCAACTGGTTCCAACTTTAAACGTATTTGTTCCCAAAGATCCACGAGTAACAGAATCCTAATACCGTTAGTTGTAAGTCGCCATAAAAACATTTTTGTACAAAAAACATCACCCGAACACCGACACCACCACCAATTGACTCATCATCGACCAATCACCACCACTTAAGCACTACGAATCGTTTCCGACGATGTCTCTAGGCGACCACAATAATTGGAATTTTTACCTGAAAAATGTTCCAAAAGTTTCGATACAAAAGTTACAAAGATGTTTGGAAAAAAATGTGTTTTTTCCGGGCAAAAACGTTTTTTTGGCGACCTGCAACGTTAGGATTCTGTTAGTCACGGGCCGTTGGTAACAAATACCCTAAAAGTTGAGACCGTCAGCTGCCAATTCGTTAGTTAAGACCGACAACGACCAAAAGACGATAGTTTGGATTAATTAAAACCAATATACCTACTTTTAACTTACTTTTTAGCTTTTTCCCTGATCATAAGTACATTTCAAAGCATGGTTTATTCCTACCATATAGATTATATAGTCTTTGAATTTGACTTCAGTTTCAAAATTCTAAATCTAATAACCCAAAAAGAAAATGAAAACCGAAATTTTGTATGTCATTAAATTTAATTACTTTTAAAATTATGTAAATAATAAAGCATAGAACTATAAATTCGATGTGGCTCATTGATAGAGCATTTACTTTACTACTGAGAGGTGGGGGCTTCAAACCTTAATATCACCAATTTATATGGGAGATATGAGCGATGACCCTAGCTTGCCAGGGTTCAGTCCTGATCTCACCCTGTTTTGGCTCCTCACTGTTGTGCCGTATGGCGGGCGTGGGGTTCAGGTTTATCCGGTGAATCTCTCAATAGGTGGACCGCGAGGGGCTCCGTATGTCCGGACTAGTGGCCGACTCGGGCTACCTTTAGCCAATGGGGCCGCGTACCACGTATTCGGCGTTACTTAGTTGGCCGTTAAAAAAAATAAAGCATAGAACTTATATGAAAGTTGTTAATTTGTTATTTTGATTACTGTGGATAAGATAGAAGTTATGCTTCCACAGTTAATTTTAAAGTTTAAACAAATTGAAAGTCCCGAAAGAAAGCAAGAACAGCTTCAGAATAATTTGAAAATACTATGAAACACTCTATTATCTATCGTGTCGTGATGTGATGTGGTCGCTCCCTCTTTTTTGAAGTCACCAGATTTGCTTGATTTTTAAATTGAGGCTTCTCATGCATTTGACCCGATTTCACGGGTATGGGTTTTACCAAACCCAGATATTCTTTAAATGGGTTATAACATCTCATTAAATTAAAAGTTATTCTCACTAAATTATTGATGTGAAAATCCTATAAAATAGGATATACTAAAAATTATTATATGGTTTTTTTTTTATTTTGAAAAAATATATTAATTATAATTAAGAAACAATTTTATACTAAAAAAAATAAGCGGGTCTTGAGTCTCACCAAACCCATATAACTTTTAAACCGGGTTATAATTACATCTTAGTTATTTGTGAAACTCTTTTATTATCAAACTCTAAGTAATTATAAATTCTTTACAATAAAAAAAATTAAACTCCAAAAATGCATATAAATATTAAAAGCGAATAATGTAAAACAACCCCCGTAATACGAAAACTAGTTTAATGTATATATATGAAAAAAATAAAACCCCAAAGATTTACGCCTTGTTCTTGAGTTTTTTTAACCAAGGAAAGAAAAGGAAATGAGAGGGAAGAATAAGAAAGGGAAGGGAATGGAAGGAAATTTTTTTTTAATTAGGTGTTCTTGAGTTGAAGGAAATTAAAGAAAATGAAAGGATAATTATCCTTAGTAATCAGCCCATTTTTAGGAGGATAACTTATTAAGAAAATACATTAATTTAATCCCTCCTAACTCCTCATACTCCTTTCTTTTCCATCCAATAAAAAAACTCAAGAGCACCCATTTTTTAACTATCCTTAGTTTTCCTTTCCCTCCTTTTAAAAAACTCAAGAACAGGGCGTTGGTACAATGGCACATCTATTCGGTGGCAAAGGATAGTTGGGCCAAGGTGGCCCCGCCCCTCCTCTGTTTTGCGAAATAGTGTAAATTTACCCGTTTTTTCCGTCCGACATTTTCTATATGTAGTGTATGTTTACCGTTTTCAACCGAAAATTGATAATTAGATACTGGCCCCCTCCGTTTACGGTTTTCTTAATGTATTTTCGTCCATCTCCCTCAACATATTCGTCCAGGCTTCGCCACTGCATCTATTGATATGCTGAAAACCACATGTATCTGTTTGAACCTGTTCTTCCAATACTTACTTTTATACAAATTTATCATAAAACTAAGAAAAACATGAATACAAAAGTTTGTGCAAAGAGTATGTGTCTTAGTCAGTATAAAAACTTTGAAAATCTTAATTAGTATGTTTACTTTTTTGTTGTAAAATCTCGTCTAGTATATTAGATATTATACAAGTTTAAAGTTATTAGCTGTTAATATATTTCCTCGTGATTTAAAGTAGAGTACGAAGTTATCAAAAAGCCATAACATGAGTTTAGATTATAAAGTGTCCCAACAGGATGTGTCTATATCTTTGAGGATAGTAACTCTTGATGATATGGTTTACATTAATTGTGAAGTTGATCATGAGTTTATACTTTGGAATGTTTCATTCAAATTTACAGGTTTAGTTCTAGTACAAGGATCACTTGAGACTTGACATACATAATGTGAAAGGTGGCAGACTTTTTTGACCCTCATTTATTTCATCCACTTGATGATCAACAATAGACAATAAGTGTGATGGAGACACCATACCTAATGTACATAGATAAGAATTAATTATATGAAGGTATTATGAAGTTTCCTGCAGGGGGGACTTCTCAAATATTTTATATATCTCAAACCCCTATCTCTATCTTTGTACCTGAGTACTAATTCCAAATAATTTCAATACACAGATCAATGGCATCTTCATCTTCCTCTTCTCAATTTAATTCTGCCTCTGTTTCTCAATCATGGAATCATGAGGTGTTTCTAAGTTTTCGAGGAGAAGACACCCGTAAGGGCTTTGTGGATCATCTATATGCTGCTCTTGTGCAACAAGGAATCCACACATACAAGGACGATGAAACACTTGCTCGGGGTGAGTCAATCGGTCCAGCCCTCCGGAAGGCTATCCAAGAATCACGGATTGCAGTTATTGTATTCTCGAAAAACTATGGAGACTCATCCTGGTGCTTGGATGAGCTTGCACATATTATAGAGTGCAAGGACCAGAGAGGGCAAATCGTTATGCTAATATTTTATGACGTCGATCCCTCGGATGTGAGGAAATATGAGGAAGCATTTACCAAACATGAGTGTGACAATAAGCACAAAATTGAATCATGGAGAAAAGCTCTGGTAGAGGCAAGCAACCTTTCTGGATGGGTTCCTAAGGACTTTACAAACGGGTAAATTTCTTTTTTTTTCTTAGAAGTTTAATTTTTTACTTAATATGTTTGCTTTCTATAACTTGCTTATGCTGTAAATATCATAAGTGTAAATTTTAACTCATTGCGTGTATAGGAGTTAGTTTGAGTTACATTTTTCATTTAATCAAATAGTCAGAAACGCTGAGGTAAAAATGAAAAAGGGTTACAGGAGTTGGAAATCGTGCACATGGTTAAATACTTAAATGAATTGGACATAAATAGTGTAAATTATTGACTATTCCATAGCCCCATATCAAGCCTCATTCACCAACCAAGTTTCCAATATTCTAGCTAATTATTCATTTCCTTGTGGGCTTATTTTTTGGCTTAATTGATGTATTTGTTCACCTTTAAATATGGTTGTAAACATTGCAGATTTTCTACGACAATAATAAAAAAAGAATATCAAGTTTTACAAATAGTCACTAGGCAAACACATGATTATTCTTTGTATAATATATATTTCCTTGTGCATCAATTGTGCAGGCATGAAGCAAAATGTATCAAGGACATTGTTGCTACAATTTCCAGTAGGTTGTATCCTCTGATTAAAAATGTTAATAAAGACCTCACTGGAATAGAGACTCGCTTGCAAGATTTGAAATCAATGTTGGAAATTGGGTTAGGTGGTGTGCGAATTGTTGGAATATGGGGGGTTGGGGGCGGTGGTAAGACTACTCTTGCATCAGCTGTGTATATGGAAATCTCTCACCAATTCGAAGCTTGCTTTCTTCTTGAAAATATTCGTGAGGAATCAAGCAAGCATGGTTTGAAAAAGTTGCAAAACAAGTTTCTTTCACTTGTTTCGAAACAAAAGATAAAGGTAGCGAGTGAGATAGAGGGGAGAAGCATGATAAAAAGTAGGTTATGTCATAAAAGGGTTTTAGTTGTTCTTTATGATGTTGATGACCTTAAGCAGCTAGAAGCGTTAGCTGGATCGCATGATTGGTTCGGTGAGGGCAGCCGAATAATAATCACAACCAGGGATGAGCATTTGCTTACTCGCCACACAGACAAGATATATGAAGTGAGTTTGTTGTCACATGACGAGGCGATTACACTCTTCAGTAGACATGCATATAGGAAAGATAAACCTGTAGAAGATTACAACATGCTTTCACAAGAAGCAGTTTCTTTTGCTGGTGGTCTCCCATTAGCGCTTGAAATTCTAGGTTCTTTTATGTACGACAAAGACAAAGATGAGTGGATAAGTACCTTGGCCAAGTTAAAGTGCATCCCAAATGTTAAGGTCATGGAGAGACTAAAAATAAGTTATGATGGACTTGAACATGACGAGAAAGAGTTGTTTTTAGATATAGCATGTTTCTTGCGGAGATGGGAGATAGACCGTGCAATGAAGGTGCTTGACGCATGTAGTTTTTACCCTGGTATAGGGGTAAGGGTGTTGGCACAAAAGTCTCTCATAAAACTTTCAGATGGAAGATTTAACATGAGTTGGTAGAAGAAATGGCCCACTACATTGTTAGAGGAGAGCACCCTAATCATCCTGAAAAACATAGTAGAATTTGGCAAGAGAAAGATATTGTAGAGTTTTGTGCTACGAGGACTGAAAAGTTAATGGTATGTTAAGCTAACTTTCTTTGCACAATGTTTATCTATTTATGAAGTTTGTACGATGATATAACCGTGGTTCCCTTTATTAGTTAACACAGGAAAATAACCATATTGAAGTATTAGCTTTACCAAGTTACATTAGCCATCCAACTCTTCCTCGTGTCGGTGCAATTAAGGCTAGGTATATCCATTTGTATGAACTTATTCATTCTCCATTGCCAAGTTATGTAAGTCATCCACGCCTTCCTGATGTTGTTGCAAACATGAAGAAACTTCGGTTAATTTATTGGGAAGGGTATCCGGCATCTTCATTTCCAACATATTTTCATCCAACAAAGCTTGGTTGTCTAATATTGATAAGGGGTCAGCAAAAACACCTGTGGCAAGGATGTAAGGTACGTAGCCTTTTTGTTTCACAAATTATTATAAAAACCAGGATTAAAGACAATGAATGTTAGATGATATTTACAGAAGTAAATAAATTTAATTAACTAATTGTTTAATAGTATCATATCTTGCTTGTCTTAAAATAGGAGCTACCGAACTTGAAAATTCTTGATCTTCGTTATTCTATTCTCCTAAAGACGACCCCGGATTTTAATGGTCTTCCATGTCTTGAAAGATTGATTTTAGAGGATTGCACAGGATTAAAAGTGATTCATTCATCAATTGGATATCATGAAAGGCTTGTTTATGTGAACATGAAAGGGTGTTCGAAACTTCAAATGTTTCCACTCATCACAAGGATGATAAAATTGGAGACTCTTGACCTCTCTTTGTGCAGTAAACTTCAAAAGTTTCCAGATATCCAAAGGAACATGGATAGCTTGGTAAACTTTGATTTGAACTGTAGTGGTATAGAAATAATCCCATCTTCAGTTGGACAGTTTTGTACCAACCTTGCTTCTTTTGATTTAAGTAACTGTGAGAAGCTAAAAAAGATAGAGGGCAACTTTCGTCTCTTAAAACGTTTGAAATATCTTAACCTCTCTAGATGTTTGCGACTTGAGAAATTAGCAGGTGATTTTTTCAACGAGGAATGTTGTTTAGAGGAGCTTTCTTTATCTAAGATCGAAATTCAAGAGTCAACATGCTCGGTGCTTCCTCAATTTCCATGCTTTTTATGAAAGTTGGATCTAAGATGGTAAAATATGGGAGATGGAGACATCCCATCTGATATGAGTAGCTTACTAAACCTAGAAGTACTAGACCTAAGTTATAGCCATTTTTCGCGATTACACTCCAGCCTCTTCCAAATCCCATGTCTCAGGTTCCTCGACTAATCATCGTGTGATAACCTTGTTGAACTGCCAGATATCATTAGTCTTCCATGTCTTGGAAGATTGGATTTAGGGGATTGTAAAAGATTAGAAGAGATTCATCCGTCGATCGGATATCATGAAAAGCTTGTTTGGGTGAACATGAGTGGATGTGAAAAACTTAAAGTGTTTCCACCCATCATACAGATGAAAAAATTGGAGACTCTTAACCTCTCCAGGTGCAGTGAACTTCAAAAGTTTCCAGATATGCAAAGGAACATGGATAGCTTGGTAAACCTTCATTTGGATAGGACTGATATAGAAATAATCCCACCTCAGTTGGACAATTTTGCACCAACCTTGTTTCTTTTGATCTAACGGAATGTATGAAGCTAAAAAGGATAGAGGGGAACTTCCATCACTTAAAACGTTTGAAAAGGTTTCGTCTCTGTAATTGTAAACAACTTGAGAAATTAGCAAGGGATTTTTTTGGCGATGAATGTTGTTTAGAAGAGCTTTCTTTATCTGTGATCAAGAGTCAAAGTGTCAACACGCTTCAACAAAATAGTATTGCGTTTCATCACGATGGCCCGGTGCTTCCTCAATTTCCACGTTTTTTAAGAAGGTTAGACCTTATTAGGTGCAATTTGGGAGATGGAGACGTCCCATCTGATATGAGTGGCTTATTAAACCTACAAGTACTAGACCTAAGTTATAACAACTTTTCACGATTACATTTCGGCTTCTCACATATCCCGTGTCTCAAGTTCCTTAACTTGTCATACTGCCCAAACCTTGTTGATCTGTCGGCTCTCCCATCAAGCATAGCTATTCTCAAAGCAAAATATTGCGAGTCACTTCAAAGTGCTGGAGATTTATTAAAATGTAATTGGTTATCGAAAGTCTCCCTTCAAAGAGAGAATGAGACTAAGTTAATTGGTGGTGAAAGAGTACTACATTCTATGCTTCAGGTATCTCTTTTCATGTTCTTGAATTTCAATCCATTATGGATTAAAATTTGTAATAATAATTATAGTATTCTTCATAATTCAAATGAATGTGTGGCAGAGAAATGCAGTTGAAGATCAATTTATGAGTATATTACTTCCACGTGTACATCTGCCAGATTCTAGTAGAGAATTAATCACGGTCACATTGCTACTTCCACCCTCTTGGTATGATGATTTTAGTGGATTTTTATTATTGCTGATGGTTGCTGGGAGTATGGATGTAGCATATATATTAAGCGGGAGATGTCGTCCATGGATGATCAAACTGACCACTGGGAGGAGTTTAATAAAAACCACGAATTATATGAAAACGGACTAGTGGGTTATGTACCCTTTGGTTCATTGAGGCAGACCTCATGGTGGAATCCTACGTACACTCATCTTACATTTCATATTGAAGACTTGTCTAATCCTAAAGTAGGACTTGTTCCTAGGAAAAGTAAATCATGTGATTCAAGGGAAAGGACAATATATTCCTCGGAGTGTTGGGAAGGTACATATCTAAAGACATTTGAGATCAGAGATGATTCAAACTCCTCAGAAGTTAAGATTGCATGGTATCCTTAAATTTTTTACTGATTTATTTGCAATGATTAATTAAGGATTGAAAACAACTTTTGACCTAGTATTGTGTACCTTGTAATAGACGTAATATTCTGGTCTTTCATGTCATTGTAATCAAGTGAATAGTTGAAGAATTTGTGTTATAACAAGCAATCAAATACTTGCAAATTTAGCAGCCATTAAGAACATTAATTACAATTAATGTTTTATAATTTTTTTTCTTATATATGCTTCAGTTTTATGCCGCAAGGTGTATAATAGTTGTTAAACTTTATGTTATCAAACTCTCCAGTGCTAACCACTCGTTGGAGGACAATTAGAAACAACATAAAGCCGATTTCTTGTTCGTATTCTCAATTAGTTGTTCCACCTATACGCGATCTGTTTAAGTTGTGAAGATTCGTTAACTAAAGAGGATGCAATATTGATGGGTAAAGTAACTAAGATTGAGTTTAAAAACTATATGTTGACTTATTGGCTTTTTCAGAAAACCGATAAGTTAAAAAGGTGGTTGGCAAACATAAAAATTATTATTATTTTTTAGTTTTTTAAAATGGTTAAGAAATTGTTTTCAAAAAACTAAAAATCCTACCCTTTTTAAATGACTTTTTGATAAAGTCAAATAACTGTTTCCATACTTATCCCAAACATGCTCTAAGTAAGATTTCAATATGTGTTTCTAGGCTCTAGCTTAATCTTGTTATTTGTAATTTGGTTTATAATGAGTTTATGTGAACTGGGTCTCAACAACATTTCGTAGTCTATTAACTATAACTATAACTATATAAGTAATATATTTGTAATAAAACAAGGAAAAAAACTATTGTAACGATTTTAATAGATTATATGTTTTCAAAATATATCATACGAGACTTCAAAGTTCTAACCAAGTGGCCTATTCTTGTTTAGCTATCTTTTTTAATTAACTTGTTTGCAAATAACTTTTCTATTTCAAATATATTTCTATATTTGTGATAATTATGAATTTTTTAAAGGTTATACAAGACGTGTTTGTCTCCCTACTTGTGTCATTTTGGGTGGATGTTGACAATGAATGATTTGAGGTAAGCCTTATTTAAGGTTGCCAGTTCGGATTCTGAGCATACCCAGGTTTTCGTCCCACGTTCTCTTATGGCAGCAAAGTGGTATGGTTTCCTGGGAAACGCCCAAGCCAAACTCTAAAGTCAGCGTGAGCCCGGTTAAAACGACATAATCTGACAGAGTGGAGGCATCGCGGCTTTGTAAATTTAAAGAATGTGGTAGCCTATATAAAAGAAGGCCACCGTTCTAAAAAAAAGACATGTCCGTTTCCCTACTTATTTACTTGTTAAACATTTCTTTCAAGTTTTCATAAGAGTAATACAAAGTAATTTTCACACTAAAAGAAAAAAAAAATTCTCTTAAATTTATGTTTCCAATAATGACTATATAGACTTGGGCATAAAACATAATTGGTTCCTTACTCGACCCGGAAATGAACCCTCCCTGCCTAACACGTGGATACAAACAAGGTTTCTGTTTCTCAAAGAAACCAGCTGGACCCGGAAAACCTATTAAAACCCGGCCAAACCGTTGAAAGCCAACCATACCAGAATCTGATTCCTATATGTATTGGTTTTTAACTTTTTGACCAAATCTGAAACCGGTTCCTATCGTGCTCTGGTTCCACGGGTCCATAAATCCCGAGTTACCCACATCTATGACTACACAATGATAATTTAGAAAGATAGTGCTTTTAATTAGTCAACCCTTTTTTGAACAATCAAATGTCGTATTCACTAAAACTAATTGTGAATACCTTCTAATATTCCATTCAACTTAAACCTATTTTTTTAATTTGAAGTGTTTGATAAAAAATAAATAAATAAGAATGTCTATAACCATAAATGAATTTGATTAAACGATAATATGACCGTAATTCGCTTGCATCAAATGCTCACGTTGTTGCATTTCACTTAATATTTGCTGCTTTAGAGCATTCCCAATTTCCCATTCCATTCTCCAAATAATGTGAGGGGAGTCCATTTTTTAGAGATGGTTAAAAGTTGTTGTAAGAGAAAGAGAGAGAAAATGTTACTGTTTGTTATTAAATTTGGAGAAACAAACTGTTCATCTCTATAATTTTTAATGTTTTTGACAGTGGTTGTGAGTGAAGGAGAGATAAAATGTAATGATAAAAGTATAAAAAATATTATTTAATTGAAATTGGAAGAGAAAACGATGATGTTTTAGCGTAATTATAGAGATGGAGATGAAGAATCGAATGAAAATGCTCTCAGAAGCATTTGTTCGAGGACGTTGTGAGACCTCACAACATCAGTACGGACCTCTGGTTTTGAACCAGTTGTCTAGATTGTTGTTCTTTTAATCATATTTATTGTTGAAACCACTAGCCAAATTTTTGTTTATACAATAAATATATCCAGCCCGGTATTGTTCCGAAGATGCTGGCATGGCAAAGAGCAAGTTTGAATTGTCAGACAACTTGTTACCGACGACATCATCAAACAGCTGATGCCGGTTTTACGTCAGGTAGCAGTTACGTGTATGTCTCACACCAGTTTCGTAAGAGGGTTAATCGAGCATAAAACTCATGAACACAGGGGCTGAACAAAAACTGCTTTGTTCGACACTTTTAACCTACAAGAAAAGAAAAACAATTTGAAACAAACTCAAATACTAATTTGAATCTGATCATTATCTAAATATTATAATAAATTAATTAAATAGCCCTTGAACTTTTGGTGATCTCCTCCTTCCACCCGTCGAGGTCGGACCGTACCTCCCTATTCAACATTGCTCGTTTAAAAAAACGGGTTAATTTACACTGTTGCGAAGAAAACAGGGGCTCGGGGCCACCCTGGCCCTCAATAAGCTTCGTCCATGCTTATAAGTTATAACTGCTTCAACCCATCTCTCTGGTGTTCATTTTTAGCATTATTTAAATAAAATTTGTTGTATATATATACCGCTTGCTTAATTTATACTACTGACATCTAATTAAGCCAAACCATGGCTTTGGACTTTAAATCGTTTGGTCACGCAACTTCTGGGGTACTAATTCAGGGTGCAAATAATTTAAATTATGTATGAACGTGATCATGCTTTTATACTTTGGAATGTCACTTCGATGATATAATTCATAATAGAAAATATGGTTATATTATAGTTGATAAATGATAAGTTTACACACACAAAGTTAAATTTTTTTTTATGTAGCTTTAAATCACATATATATAATTTACTATAATATAAAGTTAATGATAATTACAAAATTGTTATCCTTAAAACAAAAAAGACATTTCAACCGCGAAATAGCATCTTAATTTTCAGCAACAGCTAAGCCTTTTGCTTGTTCATTATAATAATATGGTTCAAGAAATAAAAACAAAAAAAAATAATATAAAACGAGCTTCACATGCATGATAAAATAGTTAGTAGACAATGGGTGTGATTGGACTCCTCAAGGTCAACAATAATATACAAATATAAATAATTAGTAATATTTTAATCATTATGCGGTGTTAATCATTTATTTTTTAATATAAGAAAACAAAATATGTAACAAACAACACCGACGACTTATTATTTAAAGTCATTATGAAGTTTCATCACAAATTCACATATATATAATACACAGATCAATGACAGATCTCAGCTACTCAAAACAATATCTCTTTTTAGATCTGATTTCCACTGCTTGCTTTTACACTAAATCCAAACAAATTCGATCCACAGATCAATGGCATCTTCATCGTCCTCTTCTAACTTCAACTTTGTCTCTGATTCTCATTCATGTAATTATGAGGTGTTTATAAGTTTTAGAGGAGAAGACACCCGTAAGGGCTTTGTGGATCATCTCTACACAGCTCTTGTGCAACAAGGAATCCAGACGTACAAGGATGACCAAACACAAAACAAAATATTTAAAATGATGTTTATTTGGTCGGCAAACTTAGGCGGTGGGAAATACAAGTGTTGACGGTCTCGGTCATTGTGGCAGTAATTTGGCAAAAATTCGGTCAGTAATGGAGCTAAAAAATGAAACAAAATTCTAGATATGAAGGTGGACCAATGGTTAATTTGGGGGGGGGGGGGATCGAACGGTAAACTTGCGAGTTGGTAAAACCCGAGCGTTGTTAGTCACATGCGTTGAAGCTACAAGTCTACTCGAATTTAGTCGGTTTCCGTCAGTTTCGTTATGGTACCAGAACTAAAAGAAAAAAAATCACATTTGGTCGGTTTTCTTGCGTTCGTTATGGTAATTGAACTAAATAAAGCAAAAAAAAAATAAAAATCAAGAACTAATTCGGTGCCGCCAAGTGGCCCAATAGGGCACTTGCGGCACCAAAGTTCTATTTTTTATATATATTAGTAATAATGTAAAATATATATATAAAAGTTGAGAGACCAATGGGGTGACGTCGATCGGTAAAACTCAAGTGCTGGTAATACCATCCATTGTCGATTTCGGGCATTGAGTCGGTGCGTCTACACATATTCGGTCGGTTTCTGTCACGTTTGTTATGATACCATAACTAAAAAAATCGGCATCCGGTTGGTTTTCGTTAGGTTATCGGAACTAAAACAAAACTCGGTGAGAATATGCGAATTCGGTCGGTTACGTTGAAATTTGTGACAGTACCGAAACTAAAATAAAAAGGTTAGTAGAACTCGGTCATTGGTAAAAACCCGAATGTTATTAATCCCGGAGTTTTTTCCCGGCGAGTCAACGTGATAACCGTTTAGTTATCAAATTTTTTAAGAAAAACAAAAAAACATTGTTGACCCTATAATACGGCGCCACATGGACCAATCATGGTCATGCGGCGCCAAACTTTTCATTTATTATATATAATAATATGTTGTTTTCTGTAACTCACTTATACTTGTAATTCAATATCAACTTAGTTGTGTATAAATATAGGTCGGTTTGAGACTTTGAGTTAAGTTTTTCCAGTAACTCAAATATTTTTAAATTCAAAAGACTGAGATAAACAAAAAAAGGTTAAATGAATAGAGTTGTCTTATTTTACATATGGTTACAAAAATGATTATATGTGGGAAGTCATACATGACTGTCACGTGTCAAGTGGGGAACAAAGGTAGGCGAACATAAAGGGAATAACTCGCATTTTATGTAGGTGGAACCATACTCAAGTCTCAGTCATTAATTCCCTTAATCCATGCTTTGAATCTTGATTCACGCATTTTATAACGACTTATATTGTGTTACTTTGGGGTACCTCTGTAAAATTTACCAAACCTGCTTCTCTCCCAATTACTTGATCATAAGAAACCCCGTGGTGGTGGCTTTTAGCTTTTCATATTGTATGAATTAAACATAAATAGTTATTAGACAAACATATGATTATTTGTTATATAATATGTATTTCCTTATGTATCAATTATGCAGGCATGAAGCACAATGCATTAAGAAGATTGTCGCAACAATTTACAATATGTTGCCTCCTCTACATACAAATGAAAATAAAAATCTCATTGGACTAGAGACTCGACTGCAAGATTTGAAATCAAAGCTGAAAATTGGGTCAGGTGGTGTGCGCATGGTTGGAATATGGGGGGTTGGGGGCGGCGGTAAGTCTACCCTAGCATTTTCCGCTTATATGGAAATCTCTTGTCAGTTTGAAGCTTGTTGTTTTCTTGAAAATATTTGTGACGAATCAAACAAGAATGGTTTAACTAAGCTACAAGAAAAGTTACTATCTCAGGTTACGAAAACAACTGAGGTGATAGGGAGTGAGACGGATGGAATAAGCATGATAAAAAGAAAGTTAGGTTGCAAAAGTGTTTTAGTAGTTCTTGATGATGTTAATGAACGCAAGCAACTCGAGGCGTTGGCAGGTTCACATGATTGGTTTGGTGAGGGCAGCCGGATAATAATCACTACTAGGGATGAGCATTTGCTAACCCTCAAGGAAGCAACAATATATGAAGTGAGTTTGTTATAAGATGACGAGGCTATTAAACTCTTTAGTAGACATGCATTTAAGAAAGATGAACCAGTAAAAGATTACAAAACGCTCTCACAAGAAGTAGTGTCTTATGCCGGTAGGCTTCCACTAGCACTTGAAATTCTAGGTTCTTTTCTATACAAGGATGAGTGGAAGTGTACCTTAGCCAAGCTTAAATGCATCCCAGATGTTCAAGTGATGGAAAGACTCAGAATAAGTTATGATGGGCTTAAACCTGAAGAGAAAGACTTATTCTTAGATATTGCATGTTTCATGAGGAGATGGGATATAAATTATGCTATGAGGGTGCTCGACGCCTGTAGTTTTTACCCTGGTATAGGGGTAAAGGTGTTGGCACAAAAGTCTCTTATAAAAGTTTCAAATGGAAGATTTGGCATGCATGACTTGGTAGAAGAAATGGCCCACTATATTGTTAGAGGGGAACACCTGAATAATCCTAATCCTGAAAAATATAGCAGAATTTGGAACGGAGAAGATATCGCTAACTTATGTGATATGGGGGCAGCCACACCATCAATGGTAAAATTAACTTTGCAAAAGTTTATTATGAACATGTGCAGCAAATGACATTTTTCTATAGTGTTAATGACAATATTTTGTTCCCTTCTTTAATTAAATAAACACAGGAAACTGAAGTATTAGTTTTGCAATATCAACCTCCTGAGTTTACCACTTGGCTTTACTTACAAAGGAAACCGATGAGTTTCTGGTCTTCTATACTAGGTTATGACAACCATCAAAATATTTCTAATGTTATTGCAAACATGAAGAAACTTCGATGGATTGACTGGTGTAAGTATCCAGCATCATCATTCCCGTCAAATTTTCAGCCAACAAGGCTTGGTTGTCTAATGCTGGAAAGTAGTCAACTAAAACAACTTTGGAAAGGGTGTAAGGTACACAATTATATTTTATTTATATTCGAATACATTATATATCCGGAAAATTACCAAAATAGCTTATTTTGATCAATTTTTTCCCCAAAATATCCTAGGTTTACCAAAAAATCGCAGATAGCCTACTTTTTCTGTAGGATCCGACGGAAATAAGAATTGATCCGACGGAGATGACGTATTCAAATTTTCTGGCAAATCCGATGTTTTTTTAACTGTTGATGACCGTTGTTTTAGTCATTTAAAAACCCATCTAAACTAAATGGTTATAGTAAATAGGGTATCGTATCCACGAAGAGCATGTGGTCAGTATCTCACTTTTTGTTTGAGTTTTAAACTAAATTTAACTAAGGTGGACAAAAGATGTAAAACGAAACCTAAAAGATTGATTTTTAAAAACAATATAATATAAACGCAACCTCCTCCGGTTCCAGGTTTTAGGTTTCACACAAAACTCGTTTGATTAATTGGACACCAAATAGACATGATGTTATAAATTAGTTAAAGTGGCTATTGCGACAGACTTTTGTCATCAAACCTATAGAATTCAATTACCCAGTCTACTAGTATCAAGTCAAACCCTTTTAGTCACCCAACCTGCTTCTAGGTTTTGTCCTAAACCGATCGTGGTTGTAAAGAAAGAACTCAAATCACCAACAAACTGTTTATTTAACTAATACTTCAATCTATTAAGTGTTTGTCATCACTTAAACAAATCCAATAAAATATCGAGTGCCTAACCTATATGAACCCTTCACCCAGAGTAGATCATCACGAATGGACTAGCCTTGCGTCATAATCATTATTTCTTCTTGCGCAGCCAAAAGAACCAAGGGTTGCTGCCTTTTACCTTGAAGCTGATCGGTAGAAAATGCAGTGGGTCACGTGGTTTTTTCATTGGGCAACTCATGTAAAAGGTTTAAAAGAACATATCCATGTGCTTAGAGCATTCCAATAGGTTCTTCATTTCCATTTTAAAAATTTAAATAAAAAACACAATTTCTTTAATTTATAAATCATTTTCCAAAAACTTCCCCAACCCATTCTTCATTCTCATCTCTAATTTCTTTAATTTATACAACTAACTATTTTGTCTTATTATCATTTTCAATATAAATTGATTTATAATCTATTTTTATAGAATAGTAGTTGGAAATGAAGTTTTGTGGCAATGCTTTAAATGTGGAGGCTTCATACACCATTTCACTAAAATTTAGAAATGGAGTTTAGAGATAGGGAATGGATTGGAGTGATTATTTAGATGATTTTTTAAAATTTTAGAAATAAAGATGTGCATGAAGAACCGATTAAAAATGCTCTTACTGTATAAAAAAAAACACAAGTCATAGTAATAATAAATATTTATATTCTTTTGTATGATTATGAATGTGTAAATTTTGCTCACTTATTTCCATCATATTATTAATAATTAATATTAAAAGTGTATCATTTTAGCTTATGCTCGCATAAACCTACAAAATATAAGAATCATTAGCATTCTGACAAATATTTAAACTAAAAATGCAACATCATTAATAATTAGTGAGAACCAAACATCCACTCATCAGCTATCCGTCTAGGCGACGTAATTATAAACAATCGGATCTGACGGTTCAGTTCATGCTTCCGTCGGATCCGACTATCTAATTTGTCCGTCTGACCCTAGATTTTCATTTATGGGGTTTTTTATTTTGAGTTATATAGTGAAATTGAACACTATGGTTGTGTTCTCTTCGAAAAACTAAGCGATTTGAACTATTAATTTGCTTGATTTTGTGGAGAAATAAGGAAGATAGAGATAGAGGTTGGTTATGGAAGTTTAGGGCTGAGAGGTAGAAGATGATGAATTATGTGAGATCCATTGAAAGTTCCGTTGGATCCGATAGTTCTATAACGAATCCCGTCGGATCCATTAATATGTTGACATGTAGCACGGTTTTAGAGGTTCACAAATTCCATGGGTGCTCAAATTACATAAGACTAGACCAAAAAATATGCTATTTTGGGTTTTATTGAAAACCTAGGCTATCTTTGGAAAAAAAAAATTGGTCAAACTAGGTTATTTTAGGGATTTTTCCTTATATATCGTGTACAACTTTTTCTTGCTGTTGCATTTGTAAATCTAATATCACTTTAAGTTTTGATTAGGACCGGCAAATAGGTAAAGCCGGGCAGGTTCGCCACGGGTCGGAATGAGTCAATTAAATATAAGGTTATTTTGGTTTGGGTCGGAACTGGTTGGTTTTTTAACTATTTCACTACAAAGGGTGGATCAGTTGCTTCTAATTTCATTTGTAGTAGGTGTAGATCGTTATGAAGTGTATAAGTTGATAGATTTCAGGTTCTAGCCTTAGTGTTGATACGGGCCAATAAAAACTTTATTTTGTTAATGGGTCTAATTCATGTCCAATCAACCCACTATGACTCGCTTAAATATACAGACCTATTTGACTTTTACGTATTTGTCTTATAGCAGAGACTACCGAGTTTAAAAATTCTTGATCTCCGGCACTCAAAGGAACTAACGAGGACACCAGATTTCAGTGGCCTTCCAGGTCTTGAAAGACTGAACTTAGAGAAATGTGTACAGTTAAAAGAGATTCATCCATCGATTGGATATCACGAAAGGCTTGTTTGCGTGAATATGAAAGAGTGTTCGGAACTTGAATCGTTTCCACCCATCATACATATGTTAAAATTGGAGACTCTTGTGCTCTCTGGATGTTGTAGACTTCAAAAGTTTCCGAATATACATACGAACATGGATAGCTTGGTAAACCTTAATTTTGATGGAACTCCTATAGAATTAGTGCCACCATCAGTTGGACAATTTTGTACCAACCTTGTTTCCTTTGATTTAAGAAAATGTTTCAAATTAAAAAGGATAGAAGGCAACTTCCGTCTCTTAAAACATTTGAAATATCTTAAGCACTCTGACGGTCTTCAACTTGAGAAATTAGAAGGTGATTTTTTTCACGAGGAATGTTGTTTAGAAGAGCTTTCTTTAATAGTGAGCCCAAAGCTTCCTCTATTTCCATGTAATTTAAGAAAGTTGCAGCTTAGTTGGTGCAAATTGGGAGATGGAGACATCCCATCTGATATGAGTTGGTTTATTAACCTACAAGTACTAGACCTACAAGGAAATAAGTTTTCACGATTACATTCGAGCCTCTCCCAAATCCCATGTCTCAAGTTTCTAGACTTGTCGGACTGTAAGAGCCTTGTAGAACTGCCAGATCTCCCATCTAGCATAGTTATTCTGATAGCGGAACGTTGTAAGTCACTTCAAAGTGTAGGAGATGTATCAAATTGTAAATGGTTATGGAAAGTCTCCCTTATGAGTGGCGCTAAGTTGATTGGTGGTGAGAGAGAACTTGTACATTCTATGCTTCAGGTATAACTCTTATCTTGTTTTGTACTTTCATGCATTCTATGAATTATAAAATGTAATAGTAATGTTCTTCATAATTCAAATGCAGAGAAATGCGGTTGAAGATCGCTTTATGAGTATATTACTTCCACATGCACATACGGTTTTTTCTCCTAAAGAATTAAAGGTCACATTGCAACTTCCACACAATTGGTATAATGACTTTGGTGGATTCGTATTATTTGCTGATGCTTGCGGTCGATATGGGTGCACTATATATGTTAAGGAGACGTCGTCCACAAATTCCCAACCTGATCAGTGGGAGGAGTTTGATAAAATTCCAGAATCTTATAATATGGAATATTGCTCACAAATGGTGGGCTATGTACCGTTTGGTTCATTAAGGCAGAACTCATGGTGGAATCCTACATATACTCATATCACGTTTCATGTC